>NC_141340.1:7832500-8082500 GCF_037954235.1 Aulostomus chinensis | reverse complement strand
ACCTGCCTTCTACTGGAGTGCTCCACACAAAAACGTCGATGAGAAATTCCACATCGTACTGACAAAAGTGTTGGGATGTTCGTCTGCAACCTTAAACCCTCAGCTTTGTATCGGGAAAGGTAAGGTCATTGGCTGCTACAAAAAGAGAGAAAGAAGACCTTTCGTCCCTTTTGTACGTCTGCATTCCTCAGATGTTATCGGTGTTGGGGGGGAAGTAGGAATCACATTATTTCTCATCAATCATTTCTCATCAATCAATCAGCGTCTACATCTCATGTTGAGGCAGGTTCCTCAGCCAAGGGTTGGATATCAGTGATGATGCGACATGGAGTCGGATGAAGCGTTGGTGATTGGATGACGGCTGGATTGAGCTGACTAGTTTAGACGCTCTGTGGCAAATTCTGACCCGAAAACACCTGAGTGAACCTAACTGTGCGCTGCCGCCTTCAACATATACATGCGTGTTCTGTAAAGTAACATTTAGGTTGTTACTGTTTTGTTTGTTTGTTTTTTTGCCTATTTTGCAGTCACTTTTACGGTGGAACTTTATGAGATTCGGGGGATGGCTATGGTTTTGTGCTGATGAGTGGGTGATGCTACGCGTGTTTGAGGTTCAAAATTGTATCACTGACTGGCAGCTTACGTGGCGGTGCATCGCAGGTGTGTAAAACACACGTGATGAAACAAATCTGACCAACCCTTGTTTGCTTGTGAATGTTTTACTTGTCTTCTTTACTGCCTGAGAGCTGCTAAAACTGCTTTTTCATTGTTTCTGACGATGACAAATAAAGATTAAGTCTAAATGACTGGTAGAGCAGTGAGCACTGCGTATTATGCAGATTTTTTGGGATGTGATTCACGATATTTATTATTAAATCTACTTTCCATTTAATCTTTCTGCATCACTGCAGCTACCATGTGCTGCAGATTTGTAGTTTGCTCCTCAAGGGCCCACTGCCCACCAGGTAAACTCCCATATCCTCTCCTCCTTTATGGGGTGAAGTCATGAATAACAAACCCTCCTCCTCTGTATGACAGGACTCGATAGAGATATATTTTTCCCAGCTGCTACCCGTGCAACCACAGTAGCCACATGCGGGGCTGCCAAGCTCATTCTCCAGGCTTCTCCCCATGTGTGCCTACCTCTCTCATGTGGGTGGGCAGCAGAGAAAACAGACAAGAATCCACTTCCAGCTGTGTTGGCATCAGAGACCATCTGCAGGAGCATCTTGTTGCCCGTGGAAACTAGGGCTCCTGGCTTGAACGTACCACAGAAGCGACCAAGTCTTTGACCGTTGACATGGCCGCTGTAGACATCCACATAGTCATAGCGGCACAGGTTGTCGCTCTCTAGATCAATAAAACGGAATGAAAGGACCACTACCTTTCCCTCAGGAACCTGGGTGGGGATTCAGAGAGGGCGTTTGAGGTCAAATTCAAATAACCAAGTGGAGGCAGTGAATGCAACCTTTTACAGTTTGACATTTACATGCAGGTATGTGATAAAGCCAGTCACCAGCAACTACAGTACATTAACAGAGCTGGTATTTTAACAGTAATTTAGGAGTTAGAATGAGGCTATATGTGGCTATATATTTCATGATTAAAATGGTGAGTATGATTAGGACTTCTAGGTAATTAAATTAGGCAAATCTTTCGTAGCACTCACTGTGATTCTCCACACACATTTAGTATTTGGAGGGTAAACTCCTGGGTACCCCTGGCTCCCGATAACTCCAGACTCCGCGGTGATGTTTCCTCCACACGTGAAGGTTGGTCTAGGAAGGGTGGTAATGTTTTTTTTGTTACCAGATATATAAATAATGTAAAATGAAACATTTGACAAAAACCTTTAAGCAGACTGCATTTTTTTTGTTTTAATTCCTCCCTATTGATGCGACATAAACTCGGACTGTAAACAGTCTCAGATTTTTGCAGAATATTCCTCCTGTTTTCCCCCGCTGGAATCTCAACACTTTACACACTCATTCTCATTTTTGAAAAAAATAAAAATAAAAAAATAAAAAAAGTTAAAGTACCTCCGCTGAGTCTGTGCACAGATCTCTGTCAGGAAAAGTAGACTCCACGCGCAAAAAATGCTCCATGTTCTCCACATTATTGGCTCGACGGAGCAGGCGCCTTGCCTGTTTTGGCCCCGTGGCATGAATGGCATTGTGTCCACGAGCAGCTGTAACGGTGAGGGGAAAAGTACCCAGGAGTTCCTGCAGGGAGTTCAGGCGACTGCAAGCTGGAGCAGATGAATATAACGTTTGTTCTGCTGCGCGGTAGGAGGGACGGAGCACAGTCTGGTGCCCCCCCCCCCCCCCCCAATAAAAAAGGGAGAGAAAAAAAGACTAAATACGCACTGGAAGGGTATGAGGTCTCTCCAGTCACCTGAAAGGAGGGCTCATGAGTAAACATGACTCGAGATGATGTTTTCCACGGCATATCTGCTGTATGTGGATGTGATAACTTGCCAAGTTCGATTTAACAACTCAAATGTGACGTAAACTAAAATGTTATCCAAAACAGATGTTTGAGGAAACGGTCGTAAACTATGGATGGTGAGTCAGAATAAAATACTCAAGTAAAGTAATTGAATTATTAATCCTGATATGACAGACAGCGATAGAGAATGAGAGCGCCATCTCCTGGATAAACAGGGTAAAAGCAAGAAAATGTGTTGAACATTTGTCATATTTTCTTTATCTCCGTGATGAATATAACGAAAGAATATTGATTATGGTTATCGTAGACGTATTAGAACAGCAGATATCGTTAAAAGCTTAAATAAAGTCACGAACGGATAGAGGATGACCGAAGCCATCGTTGATTCGATGATCGATTGTGTGATTCAAGGTTTCGCGTTTGCCGCTATGTTCAACTCGGTGATCGACTTTACTTGAGTTCCATAAAGATGGCGGATCGAACGCCTGGCTCTCAAAAAGCTAGCGCTAAGGTGAATTTACTCATTCTACCTGCATAAGCTCGGAACTGCGTGTTGTAATGCAAATGATATTAATATGATTGCTTCTTAATTACAAATAGAATGTAAGTGTTTGTAAAGTTACGAGTATAACCTCACTTAATGGTGTTAGCTAACTACAAATGAGCTAATGCTAACGTTTCGGTTCTCCGGCCACACTAACAATTTAGCTAAGCTAAGCTAGCAGCACAACAAGGACCCATAAATAACGCTAGTGATCCAAATGCGTACATATTCAGCTAGCTAGTGAGAAGATACAGCAATAGCTAGCCAATTTTGCAATGTGTATGGGATATTAATATGCGTTTTGTTTATATTAAGCATGTGGGGGCGTTTGGGCCTGTCAATATCTAAGCGTTAACGTTGTTGACGCTAACGTTAGCAACTGGTATTCCACCGTCGTCTGTCGGTGGCGCGATAGGAAATACCAGCAGGCCTCTGCTTACTAATGAGGGGAGTCACGATAAATATGAAAATGAGCAGTTAACTCGGCAATTGTCACACAGTACACTCAATGCTCAACCTTCTGTATGCTGTGCAGGGATTCGCGCAGTTGCTTCACGCCCATTTGCTGCTATTCCTGTTACTCCTCTGACAAGAACAGTTGTTCACTTTGAAGCTTCAGTGATGCCATTCTTGCGTTATATGCACCTACCAACCTACCTACCTTTTGAAGTCCATTGCTTTGTTTACATCTGCAGGCGCTGCTGGAGAGCAAACTGAAGTCATTCAGCATTGGGAAAATGGCAGTGGCGAAAAGAACCTTAAGCAAGAAGGAACAAGATGAAATTAAGAAAAAAGTAAGTGTGACAGGCATTGCTTGTAAATATTATAATACAATCCGTTGTGCAGTGTTGGATTTTGTAAAAACCTTAGTTCTAAATGAAGAATGTGCCATTATTCTTGTCTTTAGGAGGATGAAAAGGCGGCAGCTGAGATTTATGAGGAGTTTCTTGCTGCTTTTGAAGGAGGAGGGGAGGGCAAAATTAAGGCCTTTGTCCGAGGAGGTATTGCAAATGCAACTAAAGGTAACATTTTTTCTAGTTATGGTCTGGCACTTTGTTTTTAACCTATAGATTGATTGCACAAACTTTGTTCACATTATCATCCTCTGATGTCAGATATGGGAACACGAATGCAGGCCTCTCTGAACTCACACCATCCTTATTCTCTCTCTCCGTTCAGAGGAAGCAGCTGCTGATGAAAAGAAAGGAAAGCTGTACAAGCCCAAGTCACGTTTTGAGACCCAAACAAAAAGTTTCTTGCCTTTGGAAACCCCCCCTCAGTTTTTAGCACTAGACAAAAGACACGTAAGTACTGTCATGGTCTATAAGTAGTGTGCTGTTGTAGCCCGCAATGCTTTGTTTTTATTGTGCGGATGACATCTCCGCATGTCTCTTTCAGCCTGTGAAGAAGAGCAATGAAAAGGAAAAGAAGAAGAGCAACTTGGAGCTCTTCAAAGAAGAACTTAAACAGTAAGTTTCAACACTTGCAGTCTTTTTCCTGGAAACTGCATGTTCCTTGGAAGAGTACATTTTTACTGTCGCTTTTCGTCTGCAGAATACAAGAGGAACGCGATGAAAGACACAAGATGAAGGGGCGTGTCAGTCGTTTTGAGCCTCTCACAGGCATGGATGGAAGACGTTCTTGTAAGTGTCATGAAGCTGCTTGACTATATTTTATTCTCTAACGCAGCCTGAAATGGCCCCATCCTGCTCCCCTTTCGCCACTCCCCATCCTTAATTTCCACTTTTGCCCTGAAACATAATTTATACTGCTTTTCTGCTTCTTTTAGCGGATGGTTCTTCACGAAGAAACCGTCCGTCCAGTGGTAATTTTGACTTAATACAGTGGCTGTGAATATCCTCATCTTGCCAAGAGAATATGTTGTCCTCTCTGACAGCCGTAGGAAATTCCCCTCTGTTTTGTGTCTCTGCAGTTTTGGATGATTGTGCGCCTGGTTCCCATGATGTTGGAGATCCATCCACTACCAACTTGTATCTAGGAAACATCAATCCACAGGTGAATTCCTCTTCTGACATACTCCAGTTGTAGAAGCACTTTCTGGCGGCTTTGCTGTATAATTCATAGTTCAATTTGATTCTACTTCTTGGCTCAGAGCCTTCCTGGTGATGTCGAAATTCAGTACAAATTCATTTTACCCGATACTTGTCTTTGCAGTGGTCAGTTTCTTAATGTGTGTCTTTCCCTCGAAGATGAATGAGGAGATGCTGTGTCAAGAATTTGGGCGATACGGCCCACTGGCCAGTGTGAAGATCATGTGGCCGAGGACAGATGAGGAGAGGGCACGGGAGAGGAACTGTGGCTTTGTGGCTTTCATGAACAGGAGGGATGCTGAGCGAGCTCTCAAAAACCTAAACGGTACCACTGATTCTTTTCATACACCCTCAATAAGCCAAATCGTAGAACTATTTGAGACAAGCAGATGATGATGAATTAATGCAACAGTAGTCCACGTGTGTGTTAAATGACCAAATAATGTGTTGTGGAATATTTAATTACCACCGTATCAAGACTGTATTGGACTGAATGTTATTGATCATTGGGTTTTTATGAGGTTTCAAAGCTGAACTGGTTTTGTAACATGTTTGTTGGTGCTGTTGTGATTGGATTTTGAAAAAGTTAACTTTTTTACACATTTAAAAAAAAAGCGTCTTCCTTCCTTCCATTACAGGAAAGATGATAATGAACTTTGAGATGAAATTAGGATGGGGCAAAGGTGTGCCCATTCCACCCCACCCCATCTACATCCCTCCTTCCATGATGGAGCACACACTCCCACCACCTCCCTCTGGCCTTCCCTTCAACGCACAGCCCCGGGAGAGGCTAAAGAACCCTAATGCTCCTCTTCTTCCTCCACCTAAAAACAAAGAGGAGTTTGAGAAGGTAATTCACAATGTCAGCTTTTTTTGTTTTGTTTTTGTCTCATGGGTTATGCCACTGTTTTGTTATATCTGCTGGTAAGATGTTAGCTTTTATCACGAGCGCTCAGTAAAGGCTTAAACTTTGCTTCTGTAACTTATTATTTTTGTATTATTAATGTAGATTTGCTCTGAATGTCAATGAGCTGGCATAATAATGATTGTTAGAGTGTTTATATAGAGAGCGTCAGGGGTGTTTGGCCTTTTAAGTAAAAACTGACAGCAGTAAAGGAAAGTTGTTGTCTCTTTGCACTTTTAATGCATTTTTATATTTTCACCTGTTGCCTTTTAACAATACTCACATTCTATGTTTATTATCTGATGTGACTTCATATACAGACTCTGTCGCAAGCCATAGTCAAAGTGGTTATCCCAACAGAAAGGTACATGCTTTTTCTTTTTTTAAATTGGTGTACAAACTTAGAACAAAAAAACATCCCATAATGAAGCTAAAAAGTTTGATCTGTTGATCACTGCATGCTACAGGGGGCTGGTCAGTACAGGTGAGCAATGGTTGAGGCAGAATCTTCATATTAATCTGTAGAGAGATACTGACTGACAAGTTTGTTTTTGTTCCTCGCCTTTTCACATTCCACCATCACTCATATTTGCTTTTATATAAGTAGCCACACATTAGCATAGAGCCTAATTAATGTGATGTTTAGAGCCAAAGATCAGTACGTAAGGCCATCGCAGTTCCACTCCATACATCAACATATAATTGTGCCACAAACGTAGTCTGCTGATTCTAGATGTGTAGTTGTGAACGCCTGCGCTCTGACCATTGCTCACTCGCACCGTCTTCCCCCTTGGCCTCTGTCACTCCTATCGGGCGCTCAGTAAATCTGGCCCCTGCCAACAAAATCCAAACATGCCACTATTAGTCTATCTATGACCTTTGACATTGGCCTTGGTGAGCAGCACAAGTTGAACTGTCTGCAGCAGCGAGGGACCTGAAAAGCATCATGGGATGGATTGGGAAAGTATACAGAATTGTACCCCGCCATTGGTACGATCGGCTCCAATACAAGTAAATGTGATCTGTGTTGTCGACTGAAAGACATTCTCGTCTTATTGGCCACTTTAGACTAACTGTATGCACCATGTATCCCCCAGAGATAGACACAAAAGAACTCTAGAGATTTTCACTGTACTCAGTCAACACCATCACTACGTAAGCTGTTCAGCATATTTAGGCCAACAGTCCTATACTGGGAGTGAGACATTGATAAGACACTGCATCGGCTGAAAAGCTTGTGTCAATACAGTGGCTCCTCAATATCCCACTCCGAGTGTCCAAACCGTTTTTTTAGATTCACTTTGTTTCCCACTTTGTAAAACTTGTAGGAAGCTTTTAAAGAAAGGGTCTAGGCGGTGCAATGGAATAAAAACAATGCACAGCAGTCAACACAATCATTAAATACAACAAATGTGCCGTTAATTTAGGCAAACACTGTTAGATTGTGTAGTGTAATTGTTTTGCTATCATCACTTATTTAAAGAGTTCGGATTTTGGCAACATCTATACCTTAAAGTTCTGTATAGGCCCAGAGGCGTAGAGATATTACATTCAATTTATGCCTGGTCACATGACCCTTTTTGACTGTTGCCTTTCTATTCATGTTATGCGTTACCTTTTTCCTTCACTTCGCTGCAGCATATCATTCAGCAATGTAAGTAATAGTACAGCCCGCTGTGAGAGATTTCACTGACCTCCTGTGCCTCGTGTATCATGGAGAGGAAAACCACGGCAGTGCACTCACTGCCAGCTGCAGTTGCGTAGCTTTGTCTTTAGAGAGGCAGCTGTTCAAAAATGTCAAACCACCAAGCATAAATTCAACTCTGTGTCGTGCCTGAGTGTCCGGCCTCTGAATCTGTTTGCTTTAACTGTGTTTTTCTTGTAGGAATTTGCTCTCTCTCATCCACCGAATGATCGAGTTTGTGGTGCGTGAAGGCCCAATGTTTGAAGCCATGATCATGAACAGAGAAATCAATAATCCCATGTACAGGTCAGTGCACTGGTCCAGCTTAAGTGCATGACTGTTGTCATTCCTGTAGTTCTGAGTCTTGATGGTGTCTGCCTCTTTTTCTATCAAGGTTTCTTTTTGAGAACCAGAGCCCAGCACATGTGTACTACCGGTGGAAGCTGTACTCCATCCTGCAGGTTTGTGGAAAGTTGTAATGGAATGTGGCCCGTGAGGAAGAGCAGCAGAATTCTCTCACTCTCACTGTTGAGCTGCAGGTTTTGACATTCACTGTAAATCTTGACCTGCTCAGGGTGAAGCACCAGCCAAATGGCGAACAGATGACTTTAGAATGTTTAAGAATGGCTCTCTGTGGCGTCCACCTCCTCTAAATCCTTATCTTCACGGTCCTTACGATGACGGGGAGGAAGAGGAGGAAGACGAAGAATCGAGCAAGAAAGGCTGCTTGAAAGAGGAGTATGGCTTCTTTTGCTTACATTCACTTTGACAAACCATTTTTCTGCTTTTCTGAATGCTGTTGAATGTCTTTTGTCTTCATCTGTGCAGAGAGCGGGACAAACTGGAGGAGATGCTACGTGGCTTGAGTCCCAGGAGGGGAGATATCGCCGAAGCCATGTTGTTTTGCCTCAGTCATGCGGAAGCTGCTGAAGAGATTGTGGAATGTATCACCGAGTCCCTCTCCATCCTCAAGACCCCTCTCCCTAAGAAGGCAACGCAGACCCTAAAACAGACTCATCGCTCATGAATCAGTGGCTACCTCTGCTAACACTTTGTTTGCCATTTCAGATTGCTCGGTTATATCTAGTATCTGATGTGCTGTACAACTCCTCTGCCAAAGTAGCCAATGCGTCTTACTACAGAAAATAGTACGTGGTTTCAGCTGCACTTTTGGACAGGAGCAAGTTTCCCATCACACTATTTTACATGAATTCAACTTCTCTCCTTGCCTTTTCTCACAGTTTTGAGACAAAACTCTGCCAGATTTTCTCGGACCTCAACGCTACATACAAAACCATCCAAGGTCACCTGCAGTGTGAGAACTTTAAGGTACCAAATGTCCACTCCACACTGAAGACAAGGGATAATTGACACAGTCTGTTTGTGACATAACAGTGCGTCTTTGTTGTTGTTCTTGCACAGCAACGTGTGATGTCGTGTTTTCGCGCATGGGAGGACTGGGCTGTATATCCAGACCCCTTCCTGATCAAGCTGCAGAACATCTTCCTGGGTCTAGTTAATCTGGCTGCAGACAAAGAGCCTGTTGGGATTGTACCTGAGGTAAATGATGGCTTTTAACAAACATGGACGTATCCTGCAACTGGGCTCTTAATTCACGTTCTTGCTCGGTTGTGTCCAGCCTGAGCCAGCTGAGGACATCGATGGGGCTCCTATAGGAGAGTACGTGGATGGGACTCCTCTGGAGGATGTGGATGGGGTCCCAATTGATGCTGGAACAATTGACGGCGCTCCGATCGATGGAGCTCCTCTGGATGACCTCGATGGTGTTCCTATCAGGCCAGTGGAGGAGGACATCGACGGAATACCCCGTGAGTCCCACAGAGGCTGGAATAAGATGATTGGGATGAAGAGTCCCATCCTGTGTGGCTGAACTTAAAGCAATATTTTCATTTCCTTTGTTTTTAAAGTTGACCACTCCAAAGAGGCAACGTTCAAGGTAGCACCCTCCAAATGGGAAGCAGTGGATGAAGCGGAGTTACAGGCTCAAGGTGAGACCTTTCATCGATTCTTCAGTTTAAATGTTTGAGTTCTGACCCGAGTGTCTAAGTTGCTTCCTTCTTTTCCTTCCTCAGCTGTGACGACCTCCAAATGGGAGATATTTGAGCAGCCAGAGGAAACTAAAAAGTGAGTTTGTTTGTGTCCCTTGGAGATGTGCGTGCACGTCAGTCCTGTGACCCCAAACACCTTGATGGACTTTGAATTCATTGTGTCCACCCCTGCAGGTATGAGGAAGACAGCGATGACGATGACAAGAGCCCACGCTCGGTAGATACTCCAAGTTATTCAAACCCCATCAGAGATGACACGGACATGAAGACCAAGCTGTCTGAAATGAACGAGGAGAAACGCACCAAGCTAAGAGAGATTGAGGTAAGGAATAGTTGCCAAGTAGACTGACATTACCCTCACACCCTCAGGACATCCACAACAGCCTTGTAATGTGTCCTTCACACAGGTCAAAGTCATGAAGTTCCAGGATGAGCTGGAATCAGGGAAAAGACCCAAGAAACCTGGGCAGAGTATCCAGGAGCAGGTGGAGCACTACAGAGACAAACTACTACAAAAGGTAGTGCATCGAACTTCAGTACGGACAGTATCACTGACAGTTTTCAACACCAGCATAAATGCTGCTTGTGCTCTTCTCCTGTAGGAAAAAGAGAAGGAGAAACTTGAAAGGGAAAAAGAGAGGGAGAAGAAAGACAAGGAGAAAGCTGAAGCACGATTGAAAGACTTGAAGAAGGAGAAAGAGAAGGACGACACGCCAACTAGAAAAGACAGGTGAGAGAATCAGGTTTATCAGACATGCACTTCTTCCAGTGTTTTTCCAGAATTCTTTCATAAACATGTTTAATCTCCTATCTGACAGATATTTGTCCCCTGCGGTTGATAGGAAGCGGCGTCACAGCGGCTCCCCCAGCCCGACGCGCAGCAGCAGCAGACGAGGCCGCTCCTCGTCACCTCGGTCGGAACGTTCTGAAAGGTCAGAACGTTCCGACCGCTCGTACTCGAAAGACGCATCATCCCGCTCCTCTCATAAAGATTCCCCCCGATCCAGCAACAAAAAGTCCTCCAAGAGGTATCGAGACCGGCTTGTTAGAATTGTCACCAGTATTGTGAGGCCACTGGCATCATTGAAATCTTTTTTTTTTTTCTTTTTCTTCCCCGCAGATCCCCTTCATCGCCTCGTACACCCAAACGATCCAGGAGGTCACGTTCCAGGACGCCTAAGAAATCTGCTAAGAAATCTCGCTCCAAATCAAGGTCGCCTCACCGCTCTCACAAAAAATCAAAGAAGAGTAAACACTGACACACGTGTCCCTGAGCCCTAAGAAACCAGCCTTCCCCTCTGTCTCTCCCTCCCTCCACCTCTCCCTCCCTCCACATTCATACCCTCTCTGCGCCGCATTGTTTCAAAGAGTGATGATTAGGCAGCTGAAGGTCTCTGCCAGACGTTCATGTATAGAGGATGATGTGTGGAAGGTGTTGCATGGGTTTCCATCTGGTGTAAAAATGGATGGGAGCCGTTGCTGTTTTATATTGTACAAAAATGTGCTTGTGTGTCCTGATTCCCAACCCACTTCCTAGTGGAACTCCTCCATGTCGTAGACCACACCCTCGCAGTGTGATGACAATAGTCTTCTATTCATGCTGTCATTTTCTGTTTTTGTAGTTCACATTACAAAAAAAATAATTCCTAATAAAAATGTCATTTCTAATCAAGACAATCTTTGCATTATAAAACTTGAATGGGATGCAGTAAAAATATACAGTGGATTCTAAATCAAAGTACTTTATTGTTCACATTGCTTACATCTGCATTGAGGTATCAAAATTATTTAAATGTGTCAAAACTGAAATCAATATCTCCATCTTTCATGACAGCCAATATTAATGAGCTGGGAAGTCCTATTTTAGTGTTAGCATCAGTATTCAATCAAGTACATGGAGCTGTGAACCTGCTGCATCACAGTTTGGCCTGAGCCGCTTTCAGCTGATCCCTCAGTTCCAGACGAGCGATGGACGAGAGGTGCACCTCATCAGGGCCGTCAGCGATGCGCAGTGTCCTCGCGTATGAATACCTGAAGGGGAATGTGGGGATGTGACGTCGAGCGGAGGATGGGTTTAATGCTCCTTCTGATTTGTGCTGAAAAGCTACTCACATCTGTGCCAGGGGAAAGTCTCCAGATACACCTGCTCCTCCGTACACCTGGATAGCACAGTCCACCACCTTACACCCCATCCTGGCTGCCGCCACCTTGATCATGGCGATCTAGGGACCAGAACAATAAACAAAAGTCATCCTGCTGTGGAAAGGAAGGAGCTCCGCAAATTTGCAAATACAAAAACTATTCCTACATTTTCAATGTCTCTTAAGTAGCTGTACTAATACTTTACAGTTTCGTGTAGTATTGCGGACTTTGGAAAGCATGTTGAAAACCGACGATCAACAGTTTCACCTGTTTCCGAGCAGCCCGGCTGCCCAGCGTGTCCAGAGCGTGTGCAGCACAAAGAGTCAGCAGGCGTGTTTGTTCTATCATGAGACGGCACTCAGCTATCCAGTGAGCTACAACCCCCTACGCACAGGAGAGCAGATTAACTCAAACTGCATCTAAGAAACTGTCCACTAGAGGTCACCAGCATGGCAGTGAAATGAATAAGACAATCTCTGGTTAGATGTCCACCTACATGTTGGTACAGTTTCTTTCCAAACGTGCTCCTGGATGCGGCGCGCTGGCAGAGCAGCTCCAGCGCCAACTCTGCCAGACCAACAGCCCTCATACAATGGTGAAGCCTGCCAGGCCCCAGACGACCCTGGGCGATCTCAAATCCTCTTCCCTCTCCTGGAATAAGCAGGACAGACGAAGACAACACATATCTAGAACTGCTTGTGTGTTTAAATAATCTAATATTAGTCTCTTACCCAGAATAATGTTGGAGGCGGGGACTCGCACGTTTTCAAAGTGCACTTCAAAGTGTCCACCGTGGATGGAATCTGAGCAGAGACAGTGAGAAGCTTTGTCAGGGTCAGGGGAGTGGTGTGTCGAGAGGAGGCCACCAGCAGGTGATGTAGAGGCATAAAGACGAGGTTCGTCCTACCGTCCTGTCCAAACACGGTGAGGGGTCGCACCAGTCTGACACCTGCCGTGTCCAAGGGCACCAGGATCATGCTGTGTTGGCCGTGCCTTAAAAAAAAAAACAACCCAAAAAAATGCAGGCTTCATACAGTTTTACCAACATGTTTACAAAGTAATTGCATTAAATAACTGTCATTGTCAAATTTAACCTCAGTTTATTCAACTAAAGGTATGCGGTTTGATACAAAGTTTAAAAAAAAAAACAAGTAAATTAGGATTAACCAGTATTTTTTTTTCGAAGTGCTCCAGGCTCTGGAGAAATCCCATGACTCTTCCCAACTTTCCCTTCACAATCTTGATCATGAATTAACATTTCGCAATTTGGATGTTGCAGATTTTCTGGAGGTGTTTTGTGTGCTGTCCTTTGGGTGTGGTGGTTTTGGGACTGGATCACCAACACTGACTCATTTCAACCTCCCACATTTTCACTCAAGCAGTAGATGAAGATGAAGACAACATTTTACAGCCAATAATAATTCATCTGATGTCAAATTTGGGAGGGGTGGAGGTAAAAAATACAAGTCCAAAAGTAAAAGTCAGTCTCTAAAAAAATATAAAGATAAAGGGAGGAGGAGTCTCTAACGTGAAAATGTACCCAAACAAGAAAAGAAAAACAAATATAGAACAAATTTATGTAGTTTAACCCCAGACCAAACTCATACTAAAACCTGAAAGTAAAATCACGACATCGAAACCTTCAAGTCTTCATTAGCCAACGTTCCCACGCACCAAAACCGGAAACCAACTTTCAGATCTACATCGCCACATGACCACTAACCTCACGCCGACATCCTGAGAACTGCTCCTGCACATCACGATAGCCACTTTACATCTGGGGTTGCCGGCACCTGCAGGGGACGAGACGGAAATACTGCAGTCATTCTTGTCCCTTACTGCTGTCTGGGGAGAGGCCTCAAACAATGACGCATGAACCTTTTACACAGTTGAAATCTGTCCTTAACCATTCCACAGCTGTGGGAACGACTGAAAAATAGGGACCAGTGACAGACCGATGGCAAGAAAGTGGCCAGCAGAGACCGCCACACCTTGATTTATATTTCCTTTGCTGGATTCTATCTCAGAGAGGGGAGGAAAAACAGCCACTAGAGGGCGCCATCGTGTAGTTCAACACTGTAAAATGTCACATAAACAACATGGGGTGACATACTTTGAGAAATATTTCATAATCAGAGTGATAATGAACCAAACAGCTTGACTGTAGAATTTCCAAACACATCCCCCTCTCCTTCGGGCTCAGACCAATGGTTTGACTTCCTGTTTATAATCCCGTTCAGGTGTAAGACCATCCCCTACGGTCAGGACATGTGGACACCAGACATCTCCAGACACACGCTCCAACAGGTGTCTTTCCAGTCACTAAGCGATTGTATTTGGACTGGAACTGAGCGTGATCAAAGCATGCACAAGTGTGAGACTTCAGGAAGCCATCAAGGAGAAAAGTGTTTTTCCAGCCACTTGAGAGAAGGAAAGCATTTCCCTCTGTTTGCTTAGACAATGGATTTTGGGTTACGCATCTCTCAGACAAATCTGTCAAAAGTGTTTGTGAGTGAGTAAGAGTGAGAGCCTGGAGTGGCCAAGTAGAGGAATCACAACTAGATCCAATGCAGTCAGTCGAACTCGGTTTGATCCAAGTCATCAATGGTTCCTCCTTTCATTTAAAAAAAAAACTGATGCGATTTGTGAATGAAAACACCAAATCTGACCAAGTGGTGGCGCTAGAGAGCTCAAACGGCCGTCAGCCGTGTAATTCCGAGGGTCGCCCTTGAAACACATGATGTTTCCTAAGAAGTCTCACTGCTTGGTTAACCGAAAATGAATACAACACCACCCGAACAACAAAGTCCGTTTGGCCCTGAGGGCAGCTTGGGTTCTGGCGTGGTCCCTGATCTCAGGAGGAGGTGAACCCTGCTGTCATGCAACAGTCAAGCCCGTACAGGCTCCCATCGCTGCAGGAATGAAAATAAATCTACAGTGTAACAGTGTCAGTGTCTGTTGAGAGGATTCCAGGGGACGCGCACGCTGGCAGTCACCATGACGAGTCGTGCTCGCCACTTCTTCTTTTTTTTTGGATCTGGGTTTGACTCGAGTTCCTGGGAACACAGCATCTAAATATTAGGGTTGTTCTGGCGCGGGCGCGGCTACATTGACAGAAGCTCCTTCTTTTTGTTTGACTGAATTTTTTAAGTTGCATGTTGTTGCCGTTCATCCCAAAACGTACTGCTTATTCTTTATGTTGACGCTGTTAATTCACTTGTGTAAAAATGAATAAGGCAAACATAGTACTTACTTATATACTACATACTTATAGTTTTTTTTTCCAAGTTAAACTAACTGAAGTGCAGGGGTTCTCAAGTGTTGGGCTCTCTCTAGTTGACAGTGTACACGACACACAATAACAAAGCAATTATGGCTGCATTCCAGGAGACCATAAGAGGCAAACAAACATCACAAACAAGATGACGAAGCATGTGGAACCTTTTCTCTTTCCCTCACGCACACATAAACCACAAGCAGCCAACATGGCACTCACCCTTAAAACTACACTCAGCGCAAGAACACAGTAAGGAAAAACATAATAGGGTCTTCGCCCCGAAGTACCTCCGGGCTCAAGCCCTAATTAGAGGTTTTTCTGTTCATCTGAAACATATAAGGAGGCGTGCACACACACACACACACACACACACACACACACACACACACACACACACACACACACACACACACACACACGTAGCACAGGACTCATTGCGGTGGAGGGGAGGGCTGAGCCCGGAGAGCTCCGTCACTTCATTCTTGCACTTCTCACAACTTTTCTCTGCAGGACACACAACAACTGTGTATAAGTGTGTGTATGTGTGTGTGTGTGTGTGTGTGTGTGTGTGTGCAGGTGAGTGTGGATGTTAAGGATTTAAATTATTCTCCTTAAACCAAGAAGGTAAGAAAATACTCATTTAACATTGTTAGCTACAAAGCTTGAGATTCAGGAGACATCCCAATGTTTGTCTTATCATTCTGTGTACTTTCAAAAGTGTTCGATGTAGAATACTGTTTATTTATTTCAGATTACTGTGTTGTCCTTAAAACAGAAAACTACTTACACTACAACAGAACCTTGTGTTTTTCCAGAGGTCAAATGATGATGTCAGAATCAAAGTACGACTTTTATATCTTTATAACCACGCTGATGATAAACAAGCTTATCATGCTCTCTTAATGCTTCCTCGGGTTCATTTATTTTGGCTCATTTTTGATGCAAAGTAAAAACAAACCAGAGAAGTTTACTGACATTTGATGTGTCCAACAGCGGCCAAATTTCCATCCTATTATTCACTCAGATAAACGTCTGCTTTGGCTACTCCCGCTCCTCTCATCCTATCTGAATATGTCATTGTAGAAAAAGTGGAATCTTTTTCAAAATAGTAAACAATTTTTTTTATGTAAGTAAGTGCTAAATTATGGAATTATGAGACACACAGTAGTCCATTTATGATGATCGAGGAGTTTTACCATCTGTCTCGTAACGTGTTCTGATGTTGGCGGCCCTGAATTCCAAGTGTTGGGAAATTGCTCTGGACTAGAAGGTGATATAAAACTAAATAACTGTCAAAAATGTTCGAAGACAGGAATGTGCACTGGCTCAGTACATGAACAGCAGCAACAGCAGTAGCACTTCTCCACATGGAGCCAACATCTGCGGGGGGGGTTACAGGCACACGAATCCCCAATGAGTTAGGATGAAAGTAAGACTTCAAAGGGACATCCGGTCGAACCAGCAAAGCCACATCCTGGGTTTAAATCTAAGCAGAAACCAAGTCTGTAAGTTGCATGCCAGGCTTAACTCTCCCTCCTAATATTGCGAGTGCTCTTGACCTTTAACAGAAATACCATCTGTCATCACGAGACAGGGAGGAAAAATGTGTGTTTCAAAAGTTGCAGCTTCAAAATCTTGAACGTAGATATCAGTTTGCCAGCTCTGAGATGTGTAGATCATCCTTTCCCTTTGAGGCTGCCAGATCTCCGTATACAATGGAAAACAAACTAGCTGTTTTCCCCCTCACTGTTGTGGTATTCTAGCCCACACACACACACACACACACACACACACACACACACACACAGCTCAGACAGGACTTAAACCATTAGGGAAACCATGCAGGAGAGATTCCTGTCACACAGAAGAAAGAAAGAGCATTTTTTCCAGTTTCTGATCAAAAGAGCCTTGTGTGTTTATACTCTTCATTCTCCTGATACATCACGTTTTCATGAAACAGGGTTGGTAAAACATCAGGAACAGCTCCCAGTAGGACTCAGTGAGAACAAATGACCATTAAATCATTAGAACAACTGCACATTCTCATCATGAAGGGGGGGGGGGGGGGGTGGCTGTCTTACTGTTCTATACAACAAGAGCAATAGAAAGCAGGACGTGTGAGACTATTTAACCTGTACTCCCTTTTTCTGTGCAGCAGAACATGGATTATGACTACGATGACGAGGACTCTGGATTAAATGACACTTACGACTACAGTTACGAACACACCGTCTGTGACAAAGAGACAGTGCGCTCGTTCGCCAGCATCTTCCTACCGGTCATCTACACTCTGGCTCTGGTGGTGGGCCTGGCTGGGAATGCTTTGGTCGTGGTGGTCTACGTGTCACGGTTACGACTGCGAACCCTTACAGACGTGTGTATCCTTAACCTCGCCATTTCAGACCTCCTGCTTCTCTTCACTCTACCGTTCTGGGCGGTTGACGCAGTGCATGGTTGGAGGTTAGGGTCTGAAGCCTGCAAGCTCACTTCCTTCCTCTACAGCACTAACTTCAGCTGCGGCATGCTGCTGCTGGCGTGCATCAGTGTGGATCGGTACAGGGCGGTGGTTCAAAGTGCGACAGGCAGGACAGGGAGGAGTCCCCATTTGAGGATAAGGTGGCTCTTGGTGTGTGTGCTGTTATGGTCCATAGCAGGCTTTCTTGGCCTTCCTGAGCTCGTGTTCTCCACAGTGAAGCACTCCCACTACAGGATTGCCTGCATAGCCATCTACCCCCACAGCATGGGCCGACCTGTGAAGGCTGCCCTGGAGCTTCTGGAAGTGACCCTCAGATTCTTGTTGCCTTTCTTAGTCATTGTGGTATGTTATTCCTGGGTAGGACGGGCACTAAGCCAGGCAGCAGGGGTGCGAAGAGTGCGGAAGTGGCGTGCGTTGCGGGTTCTACTGGCTGTGGTTGCTGTGTTCCTGCTCACCCAGCTGCCCTACAACATAGTCAAGCTATGCAGAGCACTGGACATCATCTACATGCTTGTGACCGACTGTGAAACCAGCAAGGCCCTGGATCATGCTCTCCAAGTGACTGAGGGCCTGGCACTGACACACGCCTGCATTAATCCGGTCCTCTACGCCTTCATCGGTTCCTCCTTCAGGGGTCACGTCCTCAAAACAGCCAAGCACCTTGGACAGCATTTTGGGAGACACCCCAGAGCCATCAGTGAAGCGCCAGCAGTAGAGATTGCCCTCAACACGCGCAATCAAACACAATCACAGTCCGGTTCAGAAGAGCAAGACACCAGCTCCTTTACGATGTAAACGCCAACAGAAATCTCATTAATCAGCTAATTTTACAGCCAGAAATAGTTTTAATATATGCTAACAGTTTTATCTTATTGGGTCTTTGAGGAAATCTCAGAAACACTATTGTCTAAGTCAGCTCTAGAGCGTCTGTGTTACACTGTACGGCGTAAAAAATGGGCTGACCACACGAGCATCATTGATATGTTTATGTGAAACCATCGTGAAAGAAGATGAAGAAGTCTTGTTATTGTCGCACGTACATCGTAGAGTGAAATTTGTCCTCTGGGATTAACCCATCCTCTACGGAGCAGTGAGCAGACAATTCAAAATGTACACATGAACGGCGGGTTCCCTACCATGGGTTTACAGTTACATGCTGCAATTACAGTCTTATTCACACTAGTTTTAAGATATTTTTTCCATTTTGTATGGAATAAATCTGTAAATACCGCACTTATGACTTTCAAAGCATTTGTGTGCTTTAAAAATGGATAAACATGACCACGTCAAACAACAAATAGGCACGAAGCTAGTTTATCCATAGCGCAACGTTAGCTTTGTTCTTATAGCGATTGTGTTTACGCTTCCAAAAAAAAAAAAGTATTTGCGAAGATTGTAGTGTATTATCCGATGTAAAAATCCCACCATCAAGGGAAACCATGGCGATGCTAACATCTGGATTGGGTCATCACTGCAGCACTCTTGAAAATTAAGTGCTCTTCTACAGCATCATCGAAACACTACATCAGGGTAACATATCAATGTAAGCACCAGTAGAATCTCTCCATGTATGCATAGGTAACATTTCTATGTATAGTAAGTTTATATGCAGTATTTTGTATGAATTATGTATTTTTTTTTAAATAAAAGAAAGACTGATTACTGCCATGCTTCTTCCAACATCTGCTGCAGCTAAAACAAACACTTCACTGTTTCCTCACGACAAATCCGGCGCAAACCTCAACAGTCTCTCCTGCTTTACATAACATCATCTGCATTTCATTTCATTACATTACATTACATCCCAGTGGGTGAGCAGCAAATCAGAAGACGCCCAGCAAACGACAGGAGAGGAAACAGCTGGAGAGACTGAATCCATTCAGAGACATGTTTCTGTGACGGTGTTTCTCGTCCTCTGAGAGCGGATGGTTTGAAGTCATCCATAGCTACAGATTTACACGCTTATTTAAATTCCTGAAACCCTTTAATCTGTTCCTCTTTGACATTTCTCAGTACCAAAAAAAGAAAACTAAATACTATACTTATAATTCTTGGCTCAGACTGCTGGACAGCAGTTCAACGGTGATTTATTGTGGCGCTGCTGCGACAGTGACAAGCGTCTGCCTCATTTGGCCAAACCTTGAAGATCAGATCCAACACAGATTGCTCTAAAGGGCTGGCAGACATAACATGAACCAACTGTTTACCATTCTTTCTTTCCACAGTATCAGTCAACCTCTTCCCACAGTTACGGATTAGTGGAAGCTGAACTCTGTACAAAACACAAGGTGTGTCTGACTGAAGAGACGGATATGTAGTTTTCAGTTTCAACTTTGAATAGCAAGTATAAGGTTGCATGTCATCAGACGCTTTCACTCCTCTATGATCTCAGTTAAACCGCAGTCATTATCATCTGATCCAAATTAATATCAGTTACTGTAATTAACATTGTGTGGTCTGTAACCAGATTCCCACCGCTAGCACACAAATACCAGCAAATGGTTTGTGTGAGTTTGTATGCAAAGTTAAAAAGCCTATGGCTACGACTACAGGTCTGGGAATCATTTTAGCACGGTGCTGTGCTCATGGAGTGGACTGATGACTTCCTCCTTCCCGTCTGCTGAACCTTTCTGTGCGACTACATCAACAGGTCTTGAATGTTACTTAAGGGAAATATTTTTTTCCATGAAGATACGGCCTGTTTCTTGTAAGTTCTGGTGGAATTTTTCTTGAACTGTAACGCATCCAATGGCAGCTACAAAATTTCTGGGCAGCAGCTTGGGGAAAGACCCTTGATGAGGGGTGTATCCAGGAGCTGAGATGAGTCAGAGCTCGCACAGCTGAATCAAGCAGAGAAGGAGAGCTCAGCTCCCTACAGAGGCATAAGAACTGTCTTACTGTCATCTTTCTGACAACAACACTCCCACAACCCGAGAACTATTTGTTCCCCTGATGGAAACTTGAAGTAAAGTCATCTTAGACTTAGTCAACAAACAGGCTCCATTCACAAGGACATGTCTGAAAGAGGAGATTCTGCTCATTTGTGGTAAACTGTAAAGAATTCTGCTGATTAAAAAAAATTAGAAAAAGAAAACAAACACAACCCTGCAAAAAAAAAAAAAAAAAATGAACAGACCACTGGTGTAGGTCAAATCCTCAGATGACATCGGGACTTATGAGGACACGTCTGTCCACAGGGAATGAGTGTGTATGTGAATTGCGGCACTTCAAAAAAGGAAGATGGAGGTATTTTAGACAAATAATTTAACTTGATTACAGAAAAGCTTATCAGATACGACTCCAGAGTGTTTTTACGTACAATGTTTTGTTGGGGAAATTTTTAAGCAATAAAAGTCAATGAAATACCTAACATTTTAGTATAGGCTGTCGCTCACTAAATCTGGGAATTTCCTTACGTTTTTGTATGAGTTTTTAATTAACAGCACAGAAGTCAGTCATAGAGATTCGTTGGCAAGATCCGCTCATTTGTGGAGGCTGTTTTTTTTTTTAATTTCTCCTGAGGACAAGATTGAGGTGGGGCCCGGTGGTCGTATGTTGCTCATGTTAGGGTTGGGGTTAGGAATACATTGAGACGGGGCTAAGGGGTCGTATGTAGCTCACATTTGGCCCACACGTGGAAGCAGAAGAACTCTTGACTCGAAAAGGACTCTTGATTAGTTTAAACATCGGGGGAATAAACACGCGTCAGAATTCTTTCAGGAGGATTTACAAAGTCTCCTATTGTTTATTTCTCTGCTTTCTCAGTTCACTTGATAGACACACAGGGATTGTGTGTTTAGGTTTTAATTGGTAATGTTTTACAGACCTAACCCAGCTATCAGACCAAGGCTCCTCTTTCAGGAATTTAATGGATTCAAGATTCCTCAGAATTGTTAAACGATGTATCATTAATTTGGGTAAAAGCCCTTGATTATCTATAGATTCAGCTCAAGGGGAAAATTTATAATGAACAACAACATTTCAAATTTGTTTAGGGCGCTTGTCTCACAAAAAAAAGTTTTGTTTTTTTTTTGCAAGTAGAAACAGGTCAACTGCGTCTTCTTCTATGACTCACAGAAGTAGAGATGGACATACCACTGCTCCACCATTTCTTGCCGTTGATGACAAAGTGGTCTTCATCCCTGCGAAGAGTGCAGTCCATGTTGGTTGCATCGCTGGAGGCCACATCAGGCTCTGGTGAAGGAACCAAAGGTCAGCTTTACTCTCACAATAAAAATATAAAATAACAAAATGTAAATAGACTTGAAAAATGAGCTTTTTCTTTTCCAGTTGCCTGGAGTAAAGCTCAAACCAGAGGCAGGATAGTTAATCTGATCAGAACGCATAAGAAATTGAACAGATTTAGGAGTAGAAACTGTTTGTCACTACAAGATGAAGCTTCCTTTTCCACATCATCTGGTGTAAAGCATAAAAAGGTGACCAAAAACAACCGCTAATAACTGCCATCTGTGTTTACTCTGGACATGCAGCTTCACACCCTCTCTCATCATCTCTGGCAACAGCAACAACAAACAGTGGGAAAACCAAGGGGAAAAATAGGGAGAAAACACTCATCGTTGTTGGCATTTTAAAATGACTGTAGGAGTAGTCCTTAAACCTTTGGCAGGAAAGTACTAGAACTATTTTTAAGACTCATCTCGAATAGTCCTGAAAAACAGTTCAGTCTTTTTCACTGTTGGTCACTTCAGCCTCGCGTAAGTCTTTTTCTCGTTATCTTTGAAACAGTTTTAAGGTCAAGCTCGGCTCTCTTGTGATTATGCACGTGGGACATTACCTGTCATGCAGAAACAAGAGCGGATCTCTCCTCTGAGCAGAGGCTCCAACCATTCTCTCTTCTGCTCCTCACTGCCAAACATGTGGAGCACCTCCATGTTTCCTGTATCTGCACAGTCAGATAACACAAATCTCTTGTCTGAAGCTCTGTGTTTGTTGGATCCGGCTACAAGGGATTTGGGTGTTGTTGTTGTTGTTTTTTTTTAAAGAAACAGATCATACAGATACCGCCCTGGGTATCTCAAGGCTCTGGATGGGCTTTCTTGGTTGACATGTCTCTGCAACACTGCATGGACATTGGGGGCGGTGCCGTTAAAGTAAGATGGAGCGGGAGATTGATAGGTGGATTGAGGCGGTGTCTGCAGTGATGCGGGTGCTAAACCAATCAGTTGTGGTAAAGGGAGAGCTCAGCCAAAAGGCAAAGCTCTTGATTTACTGGTTAATCTACATTCCAACCCTCACCTATGGTCATGAACTCTGGTAATGACTGACCGAACAAGATCATGAATACAAGCAGCAAAATGAGTTTCCTCCGCAGGGTGGCTGGGCTCTCCCTTGGAGACAGGGGGAGAAGCTCAGCCATTTGGGAGGGACTCAGAGTAGAGCTGCTGCTCCTCCATGTTGAGAGGAGTCAGTTGAGGTGGTTCAGGTATCTGGTGACCTCATCTAACCTCAAAACACTATTTTGACAATGAGCTAAAATGAAAAAAAAAAGGTCATTAGTATATTAGGACAATTCCAAAAATCCTTGGTCAATCACGCTTTTAAAAATCCATTAATTAAACTAGAGATGCATGATAGTGAAATAGTTCAAACTACTGTATATACTGCAAAAGGCATGTGAGTGGGATCGATTTGGCTGATAGTTGATATTTGCAGATTTCATGAAGCTAATCTTGACTTGCTGTATATTTTCAAATACACCGATACGTTTTTCAAAAAAACGACCAATATCTGCAAAGACCAATGACACGCCGATATTATCGTACATCCCTCCGTGTATCTATACAACTGAGATCCCAGCAGGATGTTTACCAGGCGCCTGGCAGTTAAAGACTTCCGGGGCGAAGATGCAGCGTCCGGTTTCTTCTGCTATGTAGGCGTAGTCTAACTGAGACAGACCACTGACTGCAGGCAGGAACAGGTTCCACAGCCCTGCTTCTCTGGCTCTTACCTGGAAACACAATATTCAATAGACACATGCTGAACAATCCTTTCACAGAGGAGACACTAGCAGAGCCAAGCGAATGAGCGCAGATGTAAAAGTACATGTTTATTTGATGTTTTCATAATGGATAGTACTGCCTGGCTGACTAAGAGGGACAGCTCTCTCTCTCTCTCTCTCTCTCTCTCGCTCTCTCTGGTATGTTGTGATGTTTATGCAAGTACCTGCTGGGCTCTTTGCTGAAAAAAATAAATGAAGGCTTCTTATCTAAATATGGATAAAGAGATGGGTAAATATATCACATACCTTTAGATCTTCTATTATTTTGGGGGTGTTCCATCTCTCTGGACCCTGGGCATGTTTGGAGTAGTACTCTGTAACTTCCTGGAGAGCATATGTATTTGTTTTTCAGTGGAAATCGGTGTAGAAACTTTATGATGAGTGACTGTTCATGTACATGAGAAACAAAGAGCAATCTCTGTTGCTTACATGCTTTTCTTCTCCCAAACATGCCATATGTTGGCATCACACTTGATGAGTCAGCATGTTGTATTATTTATGGAGTCAATAGGCTCCTTGTTATCTCGCCCAGCAAATTAGTCCTGTTTGTGTTAATGAACTCCTTTCATGTGTCCATCCGAGTGTGTGCTTTGTTCGAGGCAGCGTTCTGAACTAACCTCCTGAGCAGGAAGCACGTATTGTCTCATGAAGTCTTTGACCTGCTGGAGAACAGCTTGACCTTTGGGCGTTTGAAGGAAAAGTCGGTTTTCTTGTGAAGCAGCGAGAGAACTGGCAAGAAAAATGTGAGACAAGTTCATGGAAACGAATGTCCAATGTGATGATGGGAAGCAGAAGCAGCTGGATGCCAAATTTGGATGTTCCTGGCTTGAGTTTACAGAGCAGGTGGAAGATATTTTCTGGCCAGAAGGAACACTGAATTAAGACCATATTTGATTAATATCTTGTTTAGACTACCTTAATGATATTAAGTTATAATAACATTTTAATACTTAAAAGGTTTTCACTGGTGGTAAAGCACAAATAAAACAAATTGCAGCACTTGTTATTGTTGAGTTTATACTCCCAGTGACTCCAGATTTTTCGGCAATTCACTGAACTTTTTTTCCCCCATCAATAACTCTAGTCGGTCTCAGTATTTGGTTAAGCAGAACAACAACTGACCTCTGTGTAAGCTGCAAGGCAAACTCAGCCAAGGGCTCCACACACTGGCCGAACTCAGCAGCGTTGGGCGCGCTGGCATTACCCAGCAGGTGGCGAGCGTGGATCCCCTGTTAGATAAAGGGTCAGTATGAGAGTAAGGAATTCATCTTAGGAACATAAACAGAATATTTATATATTAGAAACCCTCCTGATGTGCTGTCAGTCTGTGGTGCACTTAAAATTTGGATTCCATAAATGATGTCATATCCACAAGGAATCAGACGCCCAACTTTCATCTGGAGTCAGACGCTCTGCCTTGCGTCATAGAATTACAATTTTCTAACGAACCAAAAAAACCTTGTTTAAAAAAAACCCACATAAACAATATTCTCTCGAGTACACAATGTGGTTGGACCACAGGACTCGATGATGTCATCTGGAAGTTTTTCACGGTGCACAACTGTCACAACTAGAACCAAATTCAACAATGCATTCCCTTATGTACAGAAATCTGATTTTAATCATTTCGACAAGGAAAATCTTGAGCCTTTTCTTTCTGCATCGACTTGATATCAAAGCATGAGTGAATTGGATCAGGCGCCTTGGCGTTCACCGCACTCACACCTGCTTTTTTTTTTCTTTTCTTAGCAAGCCAATACTGACAATCTATGAATGCCATTAATAAGCATAAAATTGCAGTTAAATTTTGTGGAAAAGCAGGCGAACCTGAGCTATTCCTGCCATCTTGAACATGGAGAGAGACAGATAGAAATTCAACTGTGGCAAAGCAGGTGGGATCCCCCGGCACCGGCAGTAAATGGAGATCAGGTCACCCACAGTTGGAATACCTGCCCAGTGAAAGACGAACAAATATACCTCTAAAATATATCAACCTTAGAATTTAATCTCCAGGCTTGTAATTCATTGCAATCCTCACCTTCTATTCCTCTTACGCTGCCCATTGTGCTGACAGTAAAGCTTGTGGGTAAGTGGTGAGGCATGAGGAAATAGGCAAAGTCCGCCAGGGGCTGTCCCGTGGTAGACAGCTCCCAATCCAACACTGCTAACACACGTGCCTAAAAAAGAATAGCACACGTTAAGTTCTTTGGGAAAAGTGTTTTGAGTTTGGTACCAGTTTGAGAGGCTCTACCTCTGTTGGATGGAATATCAAGTTTTCCAGTCGGAAATCACCGTGAACTAATGTGACCTCGTTATCATCAGCAGGCAAATTCTTCATCAACCAATCAGAAAGTTGATTCATAGCTGGAATGTCTCTGTGAGCTGCTGCGCTATACTGTTTGGTCCAGGTGGACACCTGCATGGATGGGGAGACACTTCTAGATGTTACTACTTTAGAAGAAGGAGATTAGAGTTTGGAGGACATGTCTGCCCTCACCTGTCTTCGGCAGTAGCCTGGTCCTTTCCCGTAGCCTTGGAGATTTAGTGATGTGAGATCCAGTGAATGCAGCTTCGCCAAAACCTCCACAGCAGCCACATATAGAGCTGTTCTCTCTGCTGCACTCGCTCCAGGGAGACGGAGGTCCCTGAATATACGTCCCTGCACAGGTGAGTCTTGATTTTAACATCAGCATATCCTGCAATGATCAGGTGATGAATATATCTGATGCATGAAATGACCGGTATGGCAAACCTACCGCTACATGGTCCATCAGGTAGAACTCTGTTCCAATGACTTCAGTGTCGGTGCAGTGGAGGAGGGGTTGTGGGACAGGGAAACCAGTAGAGTACAAGACCCTCTGCACCCGATACTCTCTATCCACCTACAAAGAAAGTGACCCAAATTAATGCATTAAGATATTCTAGTAACACAGTGTCCAAATCATACCTGTTCTCCTTTTTGACTACTTCAGTGTCACAAAGTACCTTTCCTGACTAATCTCTGACTTTGATCTCAAGAGATCTCACTTTGAACTCAGGGCTTTGATTTTAATCTCGTTGACATTACTACTGTCTCCAGGGGCAGCGGGGATTGAACCAGCAACCTACTAGCTTGTGTCTGTTGAGCCAAACTGCCCCTTCTGTTATAGAAATAGTCTTTGTGAGAGAACTCTCTCAAATTCAGGACTTTTCTAATAATGCAATGCAATAATGGAATTCGTCAGGTACAAGACACAGGCTGGAGACTCAGAGACGGCCTACGCCAGACACTTCACTGGACATCCACCACAGATGCACAAGGTCCGCTGTGAGATGAGAGGTTGAGTCAGCTCCCCCAGGACCTCTGAGTACAAGTGTACATACTAGTAATGTCAGGCTCTACCAGTAATACCGAAAGTACAACATCCTGCACAGATGTGACCTTCATGCAGTCTAAACACAGCTATGCCTGCACACAGCGCTGGCGCCGCAAGCATCAGTTTCACTATCAGAAAGCGTTCCAGCAGCAAATTTAAGATGATGACAGAATTATGAAAGTCACCGCAGGTTCCCTCCCATACCCAGCTCAAGGCCCTGGGGTCAGGCCAGCAACAGACAAATTATGAGGGTGAAGCCCATGAAAGTTCAAACAGAGGACAACAGACGAAATTCCTTAACGCATAACATATGAATGTGTACCAAATGTGTTCCCCCCCTGCTGGAGAAATAACAGAACTAAGACACGACAATACACAAGTTATTCCTATTAGTTTACCTTGTGAGCCCCAGGTAGCAGCTCACCGGGGGGTTTCTTCCTCAGGACGTAGCTTTTTGAAGGTGTCTGAATAAGGAACGTAGGGTTGGACTGACCAGCACTACAAACAACAGGAAGCCATTGGTGCGGTAGCAGTTAGATAAATGTGCTCAAAATAACGTAGTTTATGGCAGAGAAAATGATATAAACAGGACGGCTCTATGTTAAATAAACTTACCTGTATTGTGTAACTGTGAGCTTGCCATCATTTGACACAAGCGACTTGTCAAATAAATATTTCTTAAGTCTGACAACATTGAATTTATGCTGTTGTCGTACAGGAGTTGTTAGCTCTTCCATGTCTCAAGAAAGTTGGTTTAATAATTTGCTCGTCCAGGAACTAGCAGTAATGACAGTAGCCGGACCATTTACGGGTGAACACGCGTTTCGTCCTCTTATTTCTATTTGTTTTGGCGGCTGGCACATCAGTGTGAGTTTAAAAAAAAAAAAATACGACAGATTTTTTCATAGAGTCACCGCTCTTGTATTTTAGAACAAACATGTGAGAATAACCCAAAAGGAACAAGCTGAAAACTCGTTTTCACCACGGACGTTGTTTACGGGAACACACATCCTCACAGCTGATTCGAGTTGTGAGGACGTGTACTTTTCCAGCTCATCTAGCTGTCTCATTTTGAATATTTGCGGGCGATCTTGTTAAGTTTCATTATATTTTCCGTTTATATCGGGTGGGATTTTTTTTCTTCCAGTAATGGCGTCGGTGGAGGAACTGAAGCTCCGCGTGAGAGAGTTGGAGAATGAGTTGATCAAATGTAAGCAGAAGCAGTGCGCCGCGGAGGATGCTCACGGGCAGGGGATTCACCGACCCAAAATTGACCAAATGAGCGCCGAGGTTGTGGATTCCAACCCATACAGGTGAGCTTTTACATCCATGTTACATTGGGGTGTCTCGTTGTGGAGAAACGTCATGGACGACGGGTGACTCATTCATCGCCTGTGCTGGTTCCTCACGCTAACCTCAGCTGTGTTTTCATTACAGTCGCCTGATGGCTTTGAAAAGGATGGGCATCGTGGATAATTATGAGGTTTGAAGACTCTTTGTTAGCCCGTAAATTCATTTCATTTTCACATATTCCAACAAATAATCTGACAGTTTAAACGTGTAAACACCCAAACACGTCACACCTGTCAGTTTATTTTAATACAGTTATCAATTTTAGTTTGGATGAAACTGGTGTAAAGCCTAATAATAACAGGCGAATAGCTGAAGAAAATTATAATTTTCACAGAATTCCACTTGTTCAACAATATTAATATTGCTGATATTGTATTAATATTTGCGCCTGTTCAGTTTTTTCTTGGTTATCTATGTATATAAATTTGAGAACATACATTTTTAGCAATAACAAATAATGTGAAAAATTAAACAGTACTCTTTTTCATTTTCGATAGAAAAATTAATCAGCTAAAAAAAAAATCTGAAGGTAATCAAAACCAAGTTTGTACCAAACCAATTTCCACACTTAGATAATGTTAGTGCCGCAAACACTCGCACCCAACAGTCTCTTTTGTTCCCAATAAACGAACACTTCAAAATTAGGTTGCCTGCAGATTTGCCTTCTTGTTCATCGGTCAGTGTGATTATTTTAGATGGTATTTATTGAGCTTAAGTAGGTCTGTTTTTTAAATGTTCTTTAATGATTAAAAAAAAGCAATCCTAATCTGAAGTGTGTTGACAGAATATCCGGACGTTCACAGTGGCGGTGGTGGGTGTCGGGGGAGTGGGCAGCGTGACAGCTGAAATGCTCACTAGATGTGGCATCGGTAAGGTAATACAGATTCCTCATTTCCTCTTCCGCATGAACTCGCACATCACACTGTTCAGTAGACGGTCTGCCCGCCCACACGCTGATCTCCACACCCTCACAGCTGCTCCTCTTTGACTACGACAAAGTAGAACTGGCCAATATGAACCGACTGTTCTTCCAGCCTCACCAGGCGGGTCTCAGTAAAGTGGAAGCAGCAGAACACACGCTCAGGTAGTAAACTGCTTTCCCCTCTAAAATCCACTCGTTAGTTTTGTAGTCCCTGACACGTTCCTCCATTTACCCAACAGGAACATCAATCCGGATGTGTCGTTTGAGACTCACAACTACAATATCACCACAATGGAGAATTTCGCGCACTTTATGGAGCGTATCAGGTTGGTGTTCCCACCCTTGTTCTCTTTTCTCCTCACTAGAACAGGCTTTCTTGAATGAATCTGTGTTCTCAGTCACGGAGGGCTGGAAGATGGGAAGCCGGTAGATTTGGTCCTGAGCTGCGTGGACAACTTTGAGGCTAGAATGGCCATCAATACAGTAAGTGTACTGTAATAAAACGGGAGCTTTAATTACATTTCTTAAATAAACGCAGTGCTTTGTCACAATGGTGATTTTTCCACTAAGGCTTGTAACGAACTGGGCCAGATCTGGATGGAGTCTGGTGTCAGTGAAAACGCCGTGTCAGGACACATTCAGCTCATCATCCCCGGAGAGACGGCCTGCTTCGCTGTACGTGCTCACACCTTTCACCTCCACTGTAGGTCCCTTCACACTGATGCTCACAGTCTCTCAATCGTCCGTCACTAGTGTGCTCCTCCTCTGGTGGTGGCAGCTAACATCGATGAGAAGACCCTAAAGAGGGAGGGCGTTTGTGCTGCCAGCTTACCTACAACTATGGGTGTTGTCGCAGGCCTCCTGGTGCAAAACGTTCTCAAGTAGGTAAAGTAAATCACTGTCAATGAGACACGCAACATGTCAAATATGTAATGCTAACATTTGTCTGCCAGGTATTTGTTAAAGTTCGGGACCGTCAGTTATTATCTAGGCTATAACGCCATGCAGGACTTCTTCCCCACCATGGCCATGAAACCCAACCCTCAGTGTAATGACCGCTACTGCAGGAGACAGCAGGAGGAGTATAAGGTGTGTGTGTGTGTGTGTGTGTGTGTGTGTGTGTGTGTGTGCGCGCCTGCCTGCCTGCCTGCTCTAATTTTGCAGGACCAAAACTGGCTCTACTTTTAGCTGTTGCACTTGGTAAAAATTAAATATCCATTTGACTTTCAGAAGAAAGAAGTAGAACATCCCAAACAGGAAGTTGCTCAGGAAGAGGAGGAAGTCGTACACGCGGACAATGAATGGGGTGAGCGGAGACTTTATAAGACAGTCCAACCAGTCGTGTATTTCATGTGTGTTAACGGTCATTGTGCTACGCAGGTATAGAACTAGTATCAGAGGTGACTGACATGGAGTTACAGGCTGAATCAGCACCTGTGCCTGACCTACCAGAAGGCATCACTGTGGCCTACACCATTCCAGCTGAGGTCAGCTGGGGGGGGGGGGGAGGAATCAGCTTTCTTTTTCAATAGCATGCTGATCAAAAGGTCTTACCATTGTATTAGGGATGCACCCACCTACATGTCAGCCAATCAGCTAAAATCTTGTAAAATTATTTTTCATGATGTTTTGAGAAAATAAAGATACACAAACAATGACAGAAATCCATCAGTACTGGCAAACAACTGCTGGATATTGACTAAATAAATATTGGGTATTTTTACTGAACATCTTTATTGATATCAGCCAATAATGTCACAATCTCTGCTAAATATCATATTGAAATCATAGCATGAAGTGTTTTTGTTCAGGATGAGACTTTTTTTTATTTTAAACGGAATATTTAATATGTTTTTCTTTTGTTCTGAACCAGAACAAAGCCGGCGGGGAGACGGTGGACGAGACTGAACAGAGTCTGGAGGAACTGATGGCACAGATGAGAAAGTTGTAGACCAGACACAGGGGGGCCAAATTTCAAAGCTAATAAATGTTAATTAAGAAATAAATAACAGCCCAGAATTAACACAGTTGCAAGGAGGTAAATGCACGAAAAGGGGTAGTGATGACGGTTCTTCATGTGTAATTTGCAGGGAAGGTTTGTAGCATCCGGACTAAAGGGTCACATCCCAACTTTCCATGTATGTGCTTTGTAATTCACTCAGCTTTCCTGGAAACTATCTACTGCAACAGAAATCATCTAAAAAAAATGTTGATATTGTCTCAATAAAGTATTTATTAGAAGGTATAAAATCTTCATGATATATCGGATGTGATTTTTTTTTGTTGCCGTTGCTCTAAACAAGTTTTAATTACATTATAATACATTATAAATACATGATATATCAAAATAAATGTACTTAAAATACACAGTACACGCTATATTTGGCAATGCAGTAACAGATGTTGGCACGTTGGCTCTCACTTTTGTGTGGCTTGATTGTAACTCTGATGCACCAAACCCTATTAAGGTTCCCTTTCACAATCAAACACATAATAAACATTTATTTTTCCATAAACAGTGAGGAAAAAAAGTACCAGAAATGATATTTCTCAGACATATTCGTAATTTGTTGTTATTGTTGTTGTTGTTTTTTTACTGTCATCTCAAGTTCTGTATTCTCTGCGTTTTTCCCTTTTCGGAATACACTACTAAGACAGGTAAGTATGTGATGTAAAAATACTACAAAAAATACTATCATGGCATGTAAACATACATTTTTGTTTGGATTTTTTTGAGGTAGCGGCTCTCAGAAATACTCCATTCTAGATGCATGATATGTCAATTTAAACCTGATTGTACTGCTAAATATTAATCTCAGTTTTTAAATTGTTTTATGAATGATAGAAAAAATTAATGCAAATGAATAATGCTAGTTTTTGTAAAAGTGCTAATGGCATCATAACTAACAATTCTGTGGATGAACCCTTGAAGCTCAAACTACAGTCATTTTCAATAATTTCATTAAATGGGGAATGAAACTTGTAGCACAACAACCTCCATAGTTCACCAGAACAGTCAGGACCAGCAAAGCAACCTGTGATTATTGAGTCTTAATTAAGAATCGTGTAAACCTGAGTTCTGGCCCCTGAAAAGTACACAGCATCAAAGTTCTTTACACTAATGGTTATTTTAATACTATTAATAAATACTTTTGGCAAATACGCATGTTTCACAGACTAATGGAGCAGTCTCCAAACAAAATTTCCTGTCAGTGTGAATGTAGATATGGTGGAGGACAGATGTGGTTCACTTCAGCGAATATGGAAGCCATTTTGGTTGAGATGTTTTTTGCAGAATTTCTGCTTTCCTTCAACAGACTTGGTCGTATTCTCCTGTTTATTCTGCTGCTTGGTTGACTTTGTGTTGTTTACCGAACTCAAAACTCTGCCGACACATTCAACAGTCTGCAACTGCTCAGGATTATTGTCTTGACTGATTCAGATTTGTCACGATTGTAAATGCCTCCATCCAGAATTAAGTGGGTGTACGGAGTCACCTCGGGGCATTGGGGAGGGGGGCGGGTCCCCTTAGACTGAACGTGTCCCCGCTGGAGGAGTGGCGAGATGGAGCGTTCCCACATACCAAAGACGGCTCTGCTTCCTTGATCTCCATCGCGCGCTTGTAAAGCTCTGCTGCTTTTTCAAAGTCCCCCTCTTCATAGCTTCAGAACAAAAAATATGAAAAAGAAATATGAGGATTAGTCCATGTGAAAAAAATAACAACCGCATGTTGGATTGTCAAAATGTTAGCTTGAAAGGCACCTGAGCACAGCCAGGTTCTTTAGCGTCTCTCCAACACGAGGATGCGAGCGTCCTAAACTATCCTCATACACCTTCAGCGCTCGCTCATAGAGAGGCAGGGCTTCATTGTGCTTCTTCTGTCGAGGACAAATTCATTCAATCTTAGTTTTGCTTCGTACATACAACCACACATGCTCATTATTTGAACAAACGTGTACAAACACTTAATAGTCTGTGTTGAAATTCTTACCAGTTGGCAGTAGATAACAGCCAGGTTGACCAGTGCCGTGGCCACACTGGGATGTTTGGGCCCAAAACTTTTTTCTCTAATTTCCAGAGATAGTTCATACAGTGGTGCAGCCTTCTCCAGTTTCCCCTGTAAAACACGCACATTTAAATATCGCAGGAAATCAGAGGCCAACAATACATGAACTGATGGACAAGAAGACACACCCTGCGTTTGTAGAGCATGGCCAGGTGTTTGAGAGTGTACGCCAGTGAGGGGTGGTCCGGAGAGAGAGCCCTCTTACGGATATCCAGCGCCCTCTCATACATGTCCTCAGCAGTCTCATATTCCCTCCTCTCTGTGTGCAACGCAGCCAGGTTGTTGAGGGACTGAGCGCAGTCCGGGTGATCTGAACCAAGGACACGCTGACGCATCTCCAGAGAGCGAGTCAAGAACACTTTGGCTGCACTGGTGGGAAGAAAGAGAGCGTGGTTGGGTAAGGTATCTAGAAAAACAAGCGTGCAGAAAAATCTCTGGGAACCAATTATCCGTGCATGCCAGCCTTAACGTGAGCCTTACTCCAGGTTGTTTTGGAGGTAGTACAGGACTCCCAGTTCATTAAGTGTCTTGGCACAATCTGCAGAGTCTGTCCCCAGAGTGAGTTCTTCCAGCTGCAGGGCTCTACGCCTCAACAGAGTGAAGCCATACTGGAGGGAGTAATAAACAACATGCATGTGGAATACAGCTGACTGAGAATGCGTCTCAGTGTTAGGATATGTCAGCAATGTGCTCACCATATGACCTTTCTGGCGAGCTGTTTTCTGACGGATCTTCACTGATCTCTTCCTGAGTTTCTCTGCTTGTTCATACCTGACAGTAAAAGTGGCAGGTGCAAGCCATTAAAAGATGTATTTTAAACACCATCCTGAGTGTTTCTGTAGTGATAAGATCATAAGCGCAGGTGGGGTGAAGCTTTGTAAACACATTCACTGCCTGAAACAATCATTCTATTACATAAACAACTGCCAAACTATCAGTAAATGAGGCGGAGTTACTTGTTTTGTTTCTGGTAGAGCACAGCGAGTGACTCCAGCTCTCGTGCCACGCTGGCATGCTCGGCACCGTAGGCGTTCTCACTGATCTCCAGTGCCTGCTTGTACAGCTGCTCAGCGTTGCCATATTTCTTCCACTGAACATAAACCCCAGCCAGCTGGTGCAGAGAACGAGCTACACTCGGATGATCCGGGTCCAGGGCTGTCTCACGAATCTCAAGCGATCTTTGTAAAGGAGCCACTGCCTAAATGGACAAGATGGTGAAAACTGCTGTATGTATAAACTACATATACAACTGTCAACATGCGCACTTTCTAAGCGGAAAATAAGAGAAATGAGTCTTGAAAGCTGAAACCAATTTATCATCGTTAGACTTCTGGTTCCTTGTATCAAAGTCTGGGTTTTTGTGAAAATATCTGACCTAAGTTGTGTTTTACTCTATAAGTCCTGTTCTTCTATTTATTTCAGTGGCATAAAATCAGTAAATCCCACACTAAAGAATTTTGAAGCCATGTAAGTGTTGTGTTTTTGTGTTGCTGATCGTCATAGACATCAAATCACACCAAAAACACAAGAATTGTGAAGCTATCGCAACCATGTAAGTGGTGTTCATTGTTAAGATCTTGTTAAAAGGAAGAAGTAAAACTTTTCTGTCGGCCTCCAAGAAAATACCCTGACTTAGTAACATATGATGGCACTTCTGGATTTGATGTTCTAGCTTGATAATGGTCTTGCCTTCAAAAAATTTTTTTTTTGGATGTGTTTGTGTATGGTATATTAAACATTCTGGCAACATGTTTATCCAAGACCAGGGTAATACTGACGTTACTTTTACAGCCCTTAATTGTCTTTAGTCAGCACAGATTTGGTCCAGGTGTGTTTAGCCTTGGTGATCAGCTACAGGTGCGTTTCTGTAGCTGCGTTCCGATCAGCACCGTACTCCCTGCTCCCTGTTCCCTGCTCAGGGAATACCCTGCGTCGTCAAAGTCCCTCCGTTCAGAACACCCTGCAACGTCGTCAGCGCATTCCTCACTTCCTTTGGTCTTCACCAAAATAAAACATTACATGCGCTACAAAATAAAACTGCCTTCACAGAATACACATGCCCTATCATTTTACTTTTTATTGTAATGCACTTACTGTAACATCACATAATGTAACTACTAAATGTCATAAATGTTCTTGTTAATTAAACGTGATTTGAGAAATGTACGATTTGTATGGTCATTCTTAAAAAATATTGTTAGGCACGTTCTTATGTTGTGATGCTGGAAAGTGTAATAAGCCAATATTTGTTAATTTATACCTGGTATGTAATTAAAAATAATCATATGTTTGTATGTATGTTTTTTTATTTTCCGCGCCACACGGACACCGCAATGTATCATGGGGAATCTTGCTTGTCAACTTCCTGCGAAGTGTACAACAGTTGTTCAGTTGTTCCCTGTACCGTGCTCAGTTCCCTTTTAAGTGTTCCCTGCGGTTTGGAACCTCAGTTAAGATGGCTGTATACCGTGCGCAGTCCACTTTGCAGGGAACTGCAGGGCGATCGGAACGCAGCATCGATCTAACACATATCTTCACTTAATTTGTTTTGTCCCAGCTCAAGTCTGGAAAACAGCTACGGCTGAATCATTGTCACTGGAATCCAGAAAAACCTCTGTACCTACAGCCTGAGGTATCCTTCCTCCTTGGCCTACCAGACTATACCCTCCCTGCGTCGCTCTATTCAAGACCACATGGAAAAATAGTTTGTGGAGATGAATAAACATGCACTGTACCTGACTAGGGAGGCCTAAGTCTTTGAGGAAACGTCCCAGAGTCTCGTATAAGTTTGCCAGTTTGGTCATGCTGTCTTCACTCTCACAGCTCTTCTCGTAGTGTTTCAGGGAGTCAAAGTACTCAGTGGCCATGGAGCTTTTGTCTTTACCCACATACTGCCAATACGCTAGCAGCTCAGAGAAATGACCCCTGAGAAAACAAAAGGAATCATCAATAAAGGATGTTTTACGAGTAATAACAGCTCCTGTATGCAGATGTACCTCTTGTAGAGGTTTTGGGAGACAAATAGGTTCAAGAGGCTGAGTTGCAGTTTGGTCTTGTCCTCCTGCTGCTGGAGAAGCCAGGGCAGCTCGTCAGCGACACGCCACGTCACATGATCATGACTGCACACAACACAAACAAAGTGACATGAGTTGTACCGACAGAATAATTTAAACAGTGTTGCTCCTTGTGGAAGATGGCAGCACCTGAGTTGCTGACTGAAATACTGGATCAGTTTCTCTCTGTAGGTAGCAGAGCTGCTTCCTCCACTCTGAAACTCCAACCTCACAGCTTCCCAAGCCTGACACACACACACGAATTATAAAGTCAGACTGTCCATATCACCTTGGATAAAATGAATTTAATTTGTTTTGTCCCAGCTCAAATGGATTTATTTAACATTTAATCAATGTTTGCTCTGTAAATCCTCAGACCGTGAGTTACCTGCAGGTGTTGAAACCTGATGAGCCCACAGTGGACGGTAACAATACAGAGTCTGTTCAGACAGTAGAGCAGTGAGGACAGAGCAGGAAAATCCAGGTCTGGGAAAAGGTCTAGTGCCTCCGATTCACTGACTCCATTATGGCTGGAATATACAAGGCACAGAATCTAAGTAGAGATGAAACAAAAATGGCATTAAGGACAAAAAAATCTGAGAAATAGACAAACAGTCAAAACGACAAAGAATGGATCGTGAGAAAGAGTGAGTGCAAAGCGTGAACTATCACCTCTCTCATGATGTGTCGCTCTCTGTCCGTGTTGAGGGAATCGAGCGCCATTTTGAGTGCCAGGCGGTAGAGCGACATGGTGTCCTGACACTGAAGACACTGTTCAAGACTCTTATCTGGTGACCATCTACTGCTGGGCGGTAAGAAAACACAACACATGGTTCAATCATCGAGTCACCACAAGCAAAACTGTGAAATGAGAATTTTCTGGATTGCTTTCCTTTAAAAAAAAAAAAAAGAAACAAACATGATGTAACTCATGCTTTTGCAATCTTATTAACACATTTTCATATGGGAACTTCCACACTGGATGTTTATTTTAACAGTCGGCCCATGAGTCAACTGTTCTGGATTGAAAGAATTTGCCATTGAAGGTTTACTCTGGCTGACCTGGTGCTCATCCTTGCCAGTAGTGTGACGTACAATGCATTGCAAGTGGACGCAGAGCGGCAGTGCCTTTCCAGCTTCTTCTCCTGGAACAAATACACAACATTCATGTGTGACGTCCAAACAAAACAAAAAGGAACGCTCCCAAAACTGGAAAACTGGATGATAACGGACCTGGTCTTTGGCAAGTTTGAGATCCATGCTCTGACACTCTGCATTGACAACACTCCTGACTTCTCTGGGACTCAACGGATCTAAGTGGAGTGTAGGCCACAATCTGAAATACAATTTTTAAATTTTACGAATGCATGTTATTGCACTACAGTTGGAACCGGTATAAGATAAATCCTCCAGTGGCATTCTACCTCCAGGCCTGTGGACACGTCTCCACATTGACGGACACCACAACTCTCACGTTAACTGGTAGAGGGTCAATCAGCCACTTCATGTGTCTATCTGCATGCTGGGGGGAGGAGGGAAAAGCATACAAATTGAAAGTTATAAACAATGAAGTACAATTACAGAAAGGACAGGGTTAAATTGAAGTTTTCAGAGTGTGGAATCAGAGTAGGCTGTACCTGTATTTGATCAATAGAGTCGATGATGATGATAATGTTTCCTTGGTGGCGTGCCGATAGTCTTTCAAGCCAGCGTGGAAACTCCTCTAGGATCTTACTGGGTTCCATGGACAGACCAGAGATGGACCAAAAGTGCTGCAGCAACTATCACAGCCAATTCACACAAGAGTGACATCCAAGTTCAAGATATATTTAACATATGCTAGAGAGGGGAGACTTACTTTGACTGTGAGGCGCTTGATGATGAGGACAGGCTCCGAGCTTGTAGAAAAAGGACGACCGACAAAATGATAAAGGAACAAGGTGTTGGGGGACTGTTTCTGCTGCAGCTCGATCCTGTAGAGATGAACAAAGAAGCGTGAAAAAATGTCTGCGGAACGAGTGGAAGAAGGATGCTGTGCAGTTCTCACCATTTAGACAAGAGGAGAGACTTTCCTGAGCCTGGTCCGCCAGAAACCAGCAGAGGAGGGGTCGGAGGGGGAGCAGCTATCATGTCGTTCAGGCGATCTATATACTACGAACATCAGATATAAAACTGAAGTGAACCAACAAATGCTGAGAATGAGAGAAGAGGTAAGAATACCTGCCCTACCTTCTGGAAGCCCAACTGTGTGTTGGTGCTGCTACAAGCCTGCTGGTAGGACTCAATCTGCTCCTGCTCATCATGCAGGTCCCACAGCACATCTCCTGAGTCTTCCTCACGTCCCTCTTCTATACCAGAGTCCTTAGAGTCAACATCTGCTCCTTCAAGACCCAGCAACTCCTAGAGGGAAGATGATTAAACATTAATCCCTGCATGCAGAAGAACTTACGGCTCTGTGGAGTGATATGAAGGCTCATTTTGCTGAGGGAATCTTTGTACCTGTTTGATGACTTTCTCTAGGTGGGCATAAATGAGGCCAGCCCCGTCCTCCGCAGAACCGCTATGATCCAACACCTGGGTAAATGTTCAAAACACGTCAGCATGAACACTGACTTAGCAACCGGGCAATGTGTCGATGCTAAAGCCACAATCTTTGCTTTACTGATTAACTGTGCAGCAAATATGTGGTGTAGTCGTGTCTAAGCGAATGAGTGTGTGTGTGTATGTGTGTGTGGGGGGGGGGGGGGGGGGGGAGGGGAATAACTAATTATAAAACATTTTAAAAAGAAAAAAATGTCAAAAGCATCAAACATTTTCAGGTTATACTTGAGTACAACTGGATGTTTGGGTCAAAATTTAAAAAAAATTCCTCAAGGCATTCCTCAGTGACCTTGACCACCAAAATCATTTCAGTTAATGTGGATGTTTGTGCCAAATTTGAAGACATCCCCTCAGGTTTACTGAGATATTGTACACAGGTTAAGCAAAAAATGATCTTGACCTTTGATTCTTGAAATCTTATCAGTTCATCACTGAGTCCCAGTGGACATTTGTGACAAATACGGAGATTCACCGACGGTGTCAAGGAAATATGCGTTATAAAAATGGACAGGATAGAGAATAAGCGGTGAAAATACTCTGAATACATACTGACCATTTGTCAAAGAGCACATCACAACTCTTCCTCCCCGATATCCCGTCTAGCCTGTTTCCTTCACTTTACTGCACCTTGAGTTTGGCAGCCTTGTCTGCAGCATTGACTCGTTCCAGAAGCTGCCTGGTTGGCCCCGTCAAACTGTGGTCTTTCTCAGTCCTGAGGTAGAGCACCAGTGGATGGCTATCTGGATTCTTCACAAAAGCTTCCTCACAATCCTCAACCACAGAGCTACACACAGAACAAAAATGAAGAATGGACATACAGCCGTCAGTACATGAGAAAAGCGAATGTTGCTAAAAATGTAAGAAAGGAACTTACCAGGTGACAGTGGATTTGAGGAGAAGCACACACACAGAGCTTCTCTCAATCTCCAGCTTGCGTACTGCAGCGTGTGAGGCAGCGTTCTCCTCAGGGAAGCAGACATTCAGGTAGAAATGGCCGAGACCTTCACATATCCGCCGCAGCACAGGAGAGTGTTTCTGGAATTAAAGCACGGAGCCTGATTACTTCTAGAAACAACAGATTAATTAAAATGAATTCACACTTGGCTAACCAGACTTAATTAACTGATTTACTGAGGGGAGAGTAGATAATACATGCAAAACTGATGTCTGCTGCTGGAGACACAAAGAGGATTTAGTCTGTGTCACTGAGGAATTTGAGCTGTAACAGTTGATTAGTTGATCAAAGAATATAAGTTGCCAACTATTTTGATAATCAAGTCATCATTTTATCCAAATAAAACCATTTTCTTCAACGTGGCTGAGCGCAAATATTCATTGGAAAAACTCTGTTTTCAATTTTCAATACTCTAACTTACTCCACGAAAATGGTGCCAAAAAGAGTGCAACTTAAGTCATGTTTCACCAACAGAACCAAGCCAAAGTGCAAGAACACAATGATTCCAACCTTAATAAAGATATCCAGCTCTGCTTTGGTCTCCTGTGTAGAGATGAAGTAGCAGCGCACTGTGTTACTCCATAAGGCCTGAGGCACGTGAGGGGACACCTGGAGCAGACTGGCCACTGCAGCATCCCAGTCGTCTGACAAAGTGAGAGGAAAGTGTAAAAGTGCAAATCTATAACAAAGTACAGCAAAAGAAGTGGACAGAATCCCTTCAACCCAATCTCAAAGTGATGGTTCCAGTGTCACAGTCCCCCCCCTTTTCCTACAGCTCTGTCCGGTCGGCTTACCTCTGCTAACATTTGCAAAAGGGCCCTCGACATCTATCAAACTGTGAGCAAACTCAGGTCCCCGGAACGTCTGTTGCAGTTGCATCATGCTACCCATAGAGGGCTCACTTCCCAGCACACCACCAGTCCAGTAGTCACACTGAGTCCCTGCAGCTGATAATAAATGATTCAATGATTTATTTTTTAGGAGCACATTTTATGCAGGAATAAAATCAACAAAGCAAGGAGAGGAAGTGTGGATTTATGCTGTTTTTTTGTTTGTGTTGTTTTTTACCGGTCACAGTAGTTTGGTTGTCATCCGAATCAGAATCATTTGGGTAATAGACCTGGATGCCCTGAGCCTGCAACTGTTGAAGTTTAGACTCCAAGTCCCTCTTGGCTCGCAGGAGATCCTGAATTTCCTTTTCTTTTGTCTCCCGGAAGATCTGGATGTTTGTGATCCAACAAGGTTACAGTGCTTCGATCTCTGAGGCGAATGAACTGGTTTGAAATCTGTGTGGTTTACCTTAAACTGCCGTTTGACTTTGTCCCTGTCATGTTCAAATGTGGCTGCTCTTTCCATAGCTTGATACTTTGCCTCCAACGCGCTCTCCTTCTCTCTCAGGATCTTCTGGTACGTCTTCTGCAGAGCCTAATTACATTGAGGATGATGATACTTTAAAATCAGTTTGTGATGTGTTAAGCCAACAGTCTTTAGCCTCCATATATTACCTGTAACTCAGCCCTCAGCCTCTTGTTCTCCTCATCCAGTTTGGCCTCCTTCTTTTGCATGGATGAAATCTCATTATTCTTACTGACACGGAAGATTTCATACTCTTTCCGGAGTCGTTCATACTCTGCAGCGTACTCTAGATCTACAGAACCTGTGGATTTAAAACTGGCCCCAATGACACGGGGACCTCTGCGAAATGAGCTGCGTAAGAGTCGTGCTTTGGGTTTGACCTCCACCGGGATCTCACAGGCTTCCCCACCTTCACCTCCATATCCGTCCTCAATCACCTCCCCTGGGCTCACCAGAGACGATGCTGTGCCCATGGTGGCAGAAATAAAATAAAGAAAATCAGCCTTTTTGGATGCACATCGCTCCCTCTGTGTGACGACAGACAGGACAGGCAGACAGGGAAGTTATCATCAAGCAAGAGATGCTAATAGCTTGATGATAATTCGTCTTATGAGACGTGCATAACAAATCCAAAGCGGCTAAAAGCTAATCCATGATGTTATAACTAAAAATACGAATTTGCGGTCCACAAAATCAAGAGCTGACACAGCTGTCACTCAAAGAGAATCAATCCAGCGGCTAAAGTTAACCAAAAGCTTCTTGCAATGACCAGCTAACTCTCCTCATCAGTCCAATGAGGAGAGTGACGCTTGTTAGCTAGCGTAACTTTAGCCTGACAAGTCGAACAGTGGTGTAACACTCGGCTCAGTTGAGCGTACTGAAGGAAAACACCTACTACCATAATACGGTAACACATATGCATATGTCAACTTGAACAGAATGCTGCGAAGACCCCTTAGTCCGACTACATTTCGCTAAGATAAGTTAAATATGCATGCGTTGACTCACGGTCCGCTCCCCTCATAGCTTCATCTTGGCTACCTTGGTAACAACTCCATCATACGGGTGCTCGCAAAAGTAAAAAAGGATAAAAGGCGACGTGTGCTCGTACTTTTAATATATATTAAGCGTAGTAATTAATTACTAACAGGCATTTGTCAAGACTTCAAGTGCAGCTATATGTAAAACAAATGTATTATTTAAAGTCATGAAATTCAAGCAGACTTTGTTGGCCACATATCTGAACTGTTCCCTGTCACTTTGTCAGTATTTGTAGCAAACTATGGCATAATTAAAAAAAATATATACACATACACAAAAGTAAATATACAACAAAATATTGTTGCAATTTTAGAGTGAAGCCTTCTTTGTTCTTTTGTCTTGGTTAAAGAGTAGGTTACTTCCATAAAAGGTTCAGTGTTCACAGACCCACACTCACACACAGGAAATGATGATATCGATGTTGATCTTGTGACAAGGATATATTGGCTGTATTTTGAATTAATTTATAACCTTTAACCTTGACATTATATCATCTTAGAGATACTACTGATACGTTGGACTGATTTTATCATCTGAAGGTAGAATACATGAACAAACAAATGAGAGTATATATGCAAAAACATTTATTTGTCCATTTCATTTGTGCTCAATGAATGTCTTGCTTTTTTTTTACAGAACAGCTGAATCCATCTGTCCTTGTAAGCACGGTTCAGAAAGAAATACATGACAGGATCCAGTATGCCGCTTACACACATCAGTGCCGCTGTGACCCGATTGGCTCTTCCCAGTGATTCACAGCTTGTTGCAGTCATATGACTACATCTTTTGATGTAGATCACCCTGCTCACATGGTAAGGTACAAAAGCAAACAGGAAGTTTACCAAAATTACAATGATCATTTTAATGGCTTTGTCTTTCACTTGTCTGTCTTTCTGTTGCTTGACTGATCTCAGTTTCAACAGAATCAGTATGTAGGACACCACAATAGTAGTGAGGGGAATAACAAAGGCCACAACAGAGGATGCCATGGCACCGGGAGAGGGGGTTTCTAAGTACAGCTCTTGACAGATGCCAGTTGAGTTGGTTTTATTCCTCTTAGAGAAAAGGATTGGACTCATGCATGACATCACTAACACCCACAGTATTGCAACAGCTCTCTTTGCAAACACAGCCTTTCTAATGGACTGGGATTTTAGCGGTAGAACCACGGCTATAAGCCTATCCAGGCTAATGAGACTCATTAAATAGAGGCTGCAGTACATGTTGAGGTATATTAAAAAGCCTGCAAGCTGACACAGCACATGTCCAAAGGGCCAGTAGCCTTTAGACAGGTGGTAAACGATACGCATGGGTAAAATGAAAATATAAGAAATGTCTGCTATGGAGAGGTGCCTCAGGAAGACCCTGGCTGAAGAGACGGCGTTCTGGTGGAAGAAGGCCCACAGCGCCAAGGTGTTGCTGGGCACACCTATGGTGAAAACCAGGATGTAAAATGTTGAGAATAAAATGTGTTCTTGGTAGGAGGCACTGCTGGAGTTGGCCTGCGTCTCTCCTTCAGAGATGTTCATAGTTGATGTCTAGATCAGCCAAGACACAAATAACCTGTTTAAAAAAAAAACAAATATCAAAAAGCTGAAAGCTGTCATTACAGATAACATCACATGCTAATGAGGCTTCTCAGAAACAGGAACAGACCAACTTTAAGTGTGAGCCACAAATCTCAGAGAGAGAGAGAGAAACTGAAAAAAAACAAACATTATACGCCTGGAAGTTGCAACTGGGTTGTAAACAAAATTTTAAAATGCTTTGGGATTCATTTTTTGAATAAATAAATTAAAAAAAGAATAAATAAAGATGCCCTTCAACTATAATTTTAAACTGTCAAAAAAAAAAAAAAAACTTTCCATGCAGCCGTCGGCCCCAATTTACCAAAGATAGGTTTTTCTTGCGTAAAAGCCTGAATAATGTTTAATAGTTTATGATAAACGAAGTAACTTCAGTATGTACCCTGTTGTTGGATATATGACCCTCACATATGGCACTTGGTCTATAATCATTAACATTAGTCTTACCTGTCGAGAGGCAAAAGCAAGAATTCTCCACTGGTTTGAAAAACTAGAGGCAAGGGAAGTGGAAGTGTCAGCAAGAGAACTATCATTATTTAGTGGCTCAGTCTCTCTCACACACACACACACGCACATGCACACACACACACACACTCACACACACACACACACACACACGCACACACACACACACACACACACACACACACACACACACACACACACACACACACACGTATTACCAGGAAGTTGATTGCTTGCTTTAAAAGCTTTACAAAAAATGAGAAAAAAGCTAAACTTTCCAAAAAATAAACCAACAACAACAACAACAACAATAACAATAATAATAAGAATAATCTTTTTTTTTTAATTATTATTATTGTGTTTTATTTTTTTATTTGATCAGGTTGCAGATTGACCCTTTGGACATCAGTTTGGCACAAATACAATACAAAAAAAACCCCCAAAAAACAAAACAGGATGGACAAAGACAAAAGGCATTTTAACAACAAATTAACCACAATTAAGTTTTGGCCCTTTGAGTCATAAAGTTTTAAGTCAGTTCATTTTGCAGCACTGACAGACAACCACCTGGCGGAGGTAGAACTCTACTGTCAGGAGCCCCTGAGAGGGAACTCTCAGTGTGACCAGAATATCATCTGCTTGTGTAAAATACAAAGAGGAGTTTTAGAGGACGCAAGAATATTCCAGGGTTTTGGTGCAGTCAGCATCCATCCACCGCCCACAGCCGTTTACTTAAACAATAGGAATTTTTTTCTTCAAAAGTCTACACGCTGACCTCAGAACCTTACACCTGAAAAAAGCACAACATTCCCCAAACTCCTTAAATAATGAGTTTTTGAATCAATACAATACCTACAATAAAGTTTCATCCTACACTCACACACATAGAAAGCCTCATGCACCAACTTTGAATACATATTCTTCACATCCTATAACGCACTATCAAGATGATGAAGGGTATTTTTTTTCCATCAAAATGGTCTACAGGAACACACAGGAACACACACATGAATGTTAAGTCTTGTAGTTTGCTGCCGGGGGGGGGCACACAATAATTTCTCAAGCTTTTCTTCGGTAAGATTCAAGACTGGAGGATATGGGAGCGAAATGATGAAAAGTGGACCAAAGCAGCCTGGTGAAAAGGTTTTCCAAATGTGTTACTGTTCTTTGTTTGTTTGTTTGTTTAACAAATTCTTTGAAATCATTGCTCATTAATTTGAAACATCCCCCTTCAACACAACCACATCCACAAGTGAAACATGCCAAATCTTAAACACTTGTTGAAACACGTGATTCAGTTCTCTAGAATGATTTATAAAGTTTTGTCTCCGTTGAGCACATGCAGGTGAGAGTCACATTTTGAGCTGGATGTTGGATGTTTGTGGATGCATTCATGTTTTGAGTTTCAGGATTTTTGATAACCTGTACTACAGTGGACAAATACAACATCTGATCGGAAAAAAAAGATGATTTCTTATTTTCCTGCAAAATTCCTCATTTTTTTCAGTACTTTTAATGTCCTGTGACTCCGATCCTCCCAATCAATGGAAACTTCATCTTCAGTCCGAATCATGAAAAATGAGGCACGCCTACAACAACAGGTGTTCAAGGTTTGTGAGAACAGTGAATTTCCACCCCCAGGCAGCTGGGAGACATCCAGCTCCTCACAATGTGATCCAGCCTGAAGGAGTCCTGCATCTAAAGTTAGAAAAGCAATGACTACATTAGCACCCAGACAGCATTTAGATGAAGGATTAGTTTCAGTCCAGTTTTACTGGAAAGGTGGAAAAACTTGAAACAGTACTATGCATGAAGTCAGTAATTATACAGCAGTCAAGTGCCCCAGATAATCCAAATCAATAGCAGATACAAGACTGCATGAATAAGACGTGCCTCTTTTTTTTACCAGTATTCCTTTACTTTACATTAATATTTTTATTTGAAACCTATTACAATAGGCGACACGGTGCTGCAGTGGTCAGCGCTGTCGACTCACAGCAAGAAGGTTCCGGGTTCGGGTCCCGGCTCGGGCATGGGATCTTTCAGTGTGGAGTCTCCATGTTCTCCCTGTTCCTGTGTGGGTTCTCTCTGGTACTCCAGCTTCCTCCCACAGTCCAAAGACATCAAGAGGGGACGAGGCTGATTGATACTCTAAATTGACTGTAGGTGTGACTGTGAGTGTGAATGGTTGTTCGTCTCTATGTGTTGGCCCTGTGATGGACTGGTGACCTGTCCAATGTGACCCCGGCACTCGCCCATAGCCGCTGGGATAGGCTCCAGCCCCCCTCCCCGCGACCCTTAACAGGAATGAGCGGAAGAAAATGGATGGATGGATATATTCCAATCGTTTCAAATCATGTGACCCAGATTTTATATGAATTTTAGATCTTGTTTCCCTGAATACCTTCGACAAACAATACTTTTTATACAGTTTTCTTCCTCTGCAAATGCCTTGTGTGTTGCACCAGCTAAGTTCTCAGGTTGAACATTGGCCAAGAATTACATTTTTCTCTCATTTAATGTTCTTAGCAATGATCTTTTTGTGTGGGCCCATGACAGCCCTGCGTCATTAGCAACTCTATCATTATATTTTTCTGCACATTTAAGAACTTTATCACAATAGAACTACAACTTTACGGAATTCCTTTTTTTTTTCAACGAGCTTCTTCTACTATTTTAATAAATATTTCAGTGTAAACTTCTTTTGGTTTTTTCAAGCAACAGGTACCTTTTAGTTTTGGCCGATTCTATCAAAAACGATAGGAACCAACAACCGCGAGGGATTGTGCACGAAGCAAAAGAAACAAAACATCTCTCTCAGGGAAGTAAGCAGCTACACACATGAACACTGAGCCTCCTAAGATTGGACAACCTTTGGGAGAAAAACAAGATTCTTCATCAGGTGTTCACAGCCTGAATTCCCACACATCAGAGGCAGCTGCTAACCAGTTGCACAGCATCGTTTCAAAGTTATCTGCCTGAAGGAGTTCAAGTTGACAACCTAGAACTGCTCACAAATAGAGTTAGAGCTAATTAATCTCAATTCAGGATGAATGTCATTTAAGTATGTCAGTGTGGTGGTACCTGCTTGAGAATGATCGGGCTGATGAGAGTGATTCATATCAGGAAGTGATCCTTAAGCTGCTCCTTTTCCCCATGAAATCAATGTGTATATTTTTCAAAAAATCTCAAAAATGTAATAAATCTTAAGTGGAGCTTGGTCAAAGCAGGAACATCGGGCTACTGACTAACTGACTTACTGTTTTGTACTTCTACTTTTTCACTTCAAATCTGGCAGACAAGGCAAATCTGTCCCCTTTCACACTGAATAACTATCTATGCAAAAAAAAAAACATCATCAAATATTGTGGAGCATGATCTTGTCAGGGCTGCACTGTTGCGCAGTGGTCAGCACTGTCGCCTCACAGCAAGAAGGTTCTGGGTTAGAGTCCCGGCTCAGGTAGGGGATCTTTCTGTGTGAGTCTCCATGTTCTCCCTGTTCCTGTGTGGGTTCTCTCTGGTACTCCAGCTTCCTCCCACAGTCCAAAGACATCAAGAGGGGACGAGGCTGATTGATACTCTAAATTGACTGTGGGTGTGACTGTGAGTGTGAATGGTTGTCTGTCTCTATGTGTTGGCCCTGAGATGGACTGGTGACCCGTCCAGGGTGAACCCCACCTCTAGCCCATTGATGCTGGGGGATAGGCTCCAGCCCCCCCCCCCCCCCCCCCCCGCGACCCTTAATAGGAATAAGCTGAAGACAGTGGATGGATGGATGGATGATCATGTCAGTGTTTGGAGGTGAGATTATGATCTCCATAAAGGAATATAAACTCACTCTATTTCATAGTATTTGACATCACTCACAAATTTCTTGTTTCTTATGATGATTGCATGAACCATAGATGAACATTTCCAGCGATCTGGGATCACTGTATTGTCACATGGTCATATAACTATTGTCACTGTCACTGTATAGCATGGGTACAGAAGTGCAGAGATTTATTAAAAATAGTTTGCGTACCTGTCATATAAATGTTGTCACAGGTGTGCACAGCAGCAACTGATGTACAATGTCTGGTGATCAGTTGTGGGTGTGTACCTATCAGGTCTGCACATGTATCATCTTGGTGCTGAAAGGTATATAAGTTCACATCAGTTTTCCAGTTCAACAGAAGATCAGAACAAACGCCAGGAGCAGCATCCAGCAGCTTTAAGTGAGCGAGGCATGTATGTATCGTTCAATCATTTTATTATTATTTTAGTTGCTCTCAAGCAAATATGGTCCAATTTTCATGTCATTTTCAAATGTTATTTGTCAGTATATGATGAATAGTTTGTATTGAAGACGTGTTTTAAATGTTTAATTTCCAGTTCTTGACAGCTACCAAACTTTTTTTTAATCACATTCGATGCTCTATCTTTATTATTCATTACTTCATTTTCATCTCTGCAGAGTGAAACTTGATCTGCAATCATGGTCAAACTGGTATAGTATAATATTTTAAGATATTCATTTGCCTATATCTGATCTGAAAATATTGTCCTATGCTACAGTTACGTTCAATTTTCTTTGACAGTTGGGGATTGCCGTGATGGTGGCCCTGCTGGTTGGTGAGTGCCGTGACTGTTGAAATTACATTTACTTCCATTTTTTGGAAAGCTTTGCCAGGATTCAGCCAGAATATTCCCTTCTCATTGGTTTCTTGTGTTTATTCTGTCTTTTGTCCGTGTTCCTTCCACATTCACTCATGTTATGGAACATTGAGTTCAGATTATTTTGGCAAACAAGGATTCATACACTTAAATTCTGATATTCTTATTCATCAGGAGGCGCACAGACGGACCAAGAATCTGAGGGTGAGCATTCGATCCAATCTTCATCACACTCTCTCTAATGCATGCTTTAATATAGCCTTTTCACTCATATAACATCTCAAGGACACCCCTTGGAACTAATTCATAACATGCTCTAACATACACATTTATTCATTTCTGTTTTGGTGTCCCTGCCAGTTTGTTCATGGTCCAAATGGTATGACTGGGACAATCCTAAAGGATTTGGAGATGTGGAGTACTTGCCCCTCCTGCAGCTGATATATCCTGGACAAATCTGTGATGACGAAGTCCCAGTTGCCATAGAGGCTGTTACTGTTGCCAGTGGGACTTCTGCCACCAATACTGGCCAGGCTTTTGTTGCGTAAGTTGACTTGTTTGACAACATGGCAAGATGTGTATCAATTAGTTTTAAAAGGGCTGAATTACTAACTTCATTGTATCATTTTTCAGCTTCAGTCCTTCTCAGGGATTAATCTGTCGCAACAAACCAGACCAAAAGAAACTAGCCAGAAGGAGGTGTTATGACTACAAAGTCCGCTTCGGATGTGCTTGCAAGGAAATGGTGGCCTAATGAGACGTCACGTCACCAAATCGTGGCTGGGATACCAAAAGAAACGATCCGTACAGATTGTGTTTTTCTGACACTTGTCAACCCTTTTTCAAATCATCCTCTTAATGATTAACCTTTGCCAAGCCTAATTTTAATCAGCCCATGTATTCTATGGGTAATCTATGGCCTTAACTGTGGTTACGCAGAAGGGGTTGCCGATACAAACCAAATTGTGTTGTTACTGTCTTCAGAACAAATCAGAATTTATTCTGAGATGTGTCTTGGGATGCTGCAGCACAAGTTGACCATTTTAAAAACAAAGACATGAATACCTTCCCCTACTTGGTTGCTTATGGTTGAGTTACTGTTTGATTCGTAACATAGGGTAAAGCTTTCTGGTCTGCTCTTGGTATTGAGATTCATCTTCAAGCATTCCTTCTTTCAACATCAATAAAATTTCATGATGATGATTTGTTGAGTGTTCTCGCATCTCTTTCATAAGACATCTTTCCCATCATAAATTATCATCGTAATACAAATGCATCTGAAATCCTAATGTTATATACCGTAAATTCCGGACGATAGAGCGCACCGTTATGTAAGCCGCAGATGCTTATTTTAGGGAAAAAATCAACTTTGTACACGTATAAGCCGCACCGGTAAATAAGCCGCGGTGCACGGTGGAAACACCTCGGCCGCCCGTTCCCTGCGTGTTGACCCAGTCTTCCAGAGCGTTTTCAAGTTCGGGCCGTCTGCTATTATGACCTCTGAAAGTCAGTTCGTCATGTTGCCGCCTCCAGCATCTCACCATCGATTCGTTTATGCCAAACTTACGTGCTGCAGCTCTATTTCCATCTTTAACCGCCAGATTGATTGCCTTTAACTTGAAAGCTGCATCACAAGCATTCCTTCTTCTGCTCTCCATCTTGAGGGTGAGTACAAATGACTGAAAATATCGTGTGATGCTCTTTTTACACTGCACCGCGGCATGGACTGGACGCTCCAAGTACAGTACTTAGAGAAATTACCATAACATTTAGCTGGGAATTTCCCTAAGTACGGTACTTGGAGCTACCATCAGGAACAATAGGGAATTACTGCCCGCTGCCACTGCCCGCCACACCCCAGGGTGAAGGTAAAATCCTCGTATAAGACGTACCGGAGTATAAGCTGCGGGGCATGAAGCGTCGAAAAAAAGTCGCGGCTTATAGTCCAGAATTTACGGTATCCAAATATTTTTTTAAATTTTTTTGATCAATGGAGGTTATGCTCAGGAATCTGGAAAAATAATTAAGAGATATACTGTCTTCCTGTCAGAATCTTTTTAAACAGAAAAACTTAACCCCTGTGATGGACTGGTGACCTGTCCAGGGTGAACCCTGCCTCTCACCTGAAGGCTGCTGGGATAGGCTCCAGCCCCCTGTGACCCTTAAGAGGAAAGCAGTACAAAACGAATGGATGGAAGAAGCTCACCATAATCAAATTACATCCTTTCATTAAAAGGTCATTGGTCTTCCACAATGCAATGACTGCAGACCTGAAATAAAATGCTTCTCACATTCAAAGAGGCAAACAGCGTCCACAGCTGGTTTTGTCCGGCAGAATCCTCAAGAAATATCGGCTGATATATTACATTCACGAATTTGGCATAGAAAATGCTGAGAGAAAGGTGAGTGAACCCAAGGACATACCTTCAAACCCTCTCCCAAAAGGTCTTAATATTTTTGAGAACAGTTCAAGCATAACTACAGACGGACAAGACACAATCACTAGGAACAATGTTCATCATTAATCATCATAATCATCAAAGGATGATTATGCCCGGCACAATGCTAAACCTTCACACTGCATTTCTCCACCAACACCACGATATTCGGCTTAGTTTTTCATCTTTTTGAGCATTGCGCCCGCTTCATATGACACCTGCAAGAGCCACTGATAGAAAGACATGTCAATGTCTCTCTCATAAGGATGCAAAGATGATGTTTGAGGTCTTGAAATTCCACAATGCTGTGTCAGCTACCTTGAGGAGAGTTTCTATCTCGTGTGTTGTTCTCCAACAAGGGAGTCATGTCTTTTGCGCACCTGCTCTTGCTGCTCAAACAAGGTCTGGCCACAGGTCCATCTGTAGAATTAGGGGAAACGCAAGTGGGGTGGGAACAGTGTACACGCATTTGAAGAGCAAACCGAAGAAGGCATTCGCTTCAACACAAAACTTGCAAAACACACTGGTACTCTGTCAGAGCTGATGATTATCTACCAAGACAAACTGAAAACTGAGACCACCACACATGTCTACGTGGTGAAAAACCAAACCAAGAAGTACAGAGACATGATAGCTAACTGTGGTGATACCACCCTTACTGTGCATGTGGACTTCCCTGAGGCCTGGAAATGTAAATATGCCTGAGAAATACAGGCCTGTCACGATGGCTAAAACCTTCAACAGATCAGATGTTCCACATCAAGCATGAAAAGGCAGGGTTTAAAATCATTTTAGAGATGTTGGTTGAGTCTACAAATTATTGATCAAATATCAATCAAAGTCCCCAAAACATTCTCAGAATATTGTAAGTGAACATTTCTGGTACATAAATATTCTTTACAGCTTCAAGATTTCATGGACTTCTTTAATCACAAAATTGTCCTTATTGGAGAGAAATTTCACCTCCTCCTGCCATCAGCTGACAACATGGCACCTATAGCCTCAGAAGCCTTAGAGGCTGCTGGACGACCAGACATACACTTTGACAGTTTTTCTACCGTTAGCCTTGATGAGCTCAGTTCAATCATTTCCTCCTCTAAACCATCCATCTGTCTTCTAGACCCCATCCCACCCAAGCTACTTAAGGACTCTCTACCCCTCATTAGCACCTCCCTCTTAGATATGATCAATGTGTCGCTGTTATCTGGTTACGTTCCACAGTCCTTTAAAGTGGCAGTAATTAGACCCCTTCTCAAAAAAGCAACCCTGGATCCAGAAGTTTTGGCCAACTACAGACCAACATCAAATCTTCCTTTTCTCACCAAAATTCTGGAGAAAGCAGTTGCTAAACAGCTGTGTGACTTTCTCCATAGCAACAGCCTATAAGAGGATTTCCAGTCAGGTTTCAGGATTCATCATAGCACAGAAACAGCACTAGTCAGAGTTACCAATGACCTCCTACTAGCATCAGATGAAGGACTGGTCTCTGTGCTGGTCTTATTAGATCTTAGTGCAGCTTTTGATACCATTGATCACCATGTCCTTCTACAGAGACTGGAACATGTCATTGGCATTAAAGGAACTGCACTTAACTGGTTCAGGTCATATTTACTAGGTCTATCTCAGTTTGTACTCACTAATGATAAACCCTCGGAAACCACTGCAGTCACTTATGGTGTTCCACAAGGCTCTGTGCTTGGACCAATCCTCTTCACCCTTTATCTGCTTCCTCTCGGTCACATTATTAGGAAACACTCAATTAATTTTCACTGTTATGCTGACGACACACAGCTGTACTTATCAATGCATGCTCATGAAATAAATCTGCTGACTAAACTGGAGGCCTGTCTAAAGGAGATAAAAACTTGGATGACCCTTAATTTCCTTTTATTAAACTCTGATAAAACCGAAGTCATTGTCCTGGGCCCAAAACATCTTAGAGACACCCTATCTTATGAGATAGGTACCCTGGAAGGTATTACCTTGGCCCCCAGCATGACCGTAAGGAACCTAGGAGTTCTCTTTGATCAGGATCTGTCCTTTCATGCCCACATTAAGCAAATTTCTAGGACCGCTTTCTTTCATTTACGAAACATTGCTAAGATCAGACACATCCTGTCTCAAAAAGATGCAGAAAAACTAGTCCATGCCTTTGTCACTTCCAGGCTGGATGACTGCAATTCCCTCCTATCAGGCTGCACCAGCAGGTCCCTAAAGACTCTCCAGCTGGTCCAAAATGCTGCTGCCCGTGTGTTGACGAGAACTGGTAGAAGAGACCTCTTCTTCTCCTGTACTGGCCTCTCTGCATTGGCTCCCTGTCAAATTCAGAATAGAATTCAAAATTCTTCTTCTAACATACAAAGTCCTCAACAGTCAGGCACCTTCATATTTGACAGAGCTCCTAGTCCCCTATTATCCAGCTCGAACCCTTCGCTCACAGGATGCAGGGTTACTGGTGGTTCATAGAGTTTCTAAAAGTAGAATGGGAGCCAGAGCCTTCAGCTATCAGGCTCCCTTCCTGTGGAACCGTCTTTCAGTTTCGGTCCGGGATGCAGGCACCCTCTCGACCTTTAAGAGCAGACTTAAGACCTTCCTTTTTGATCAGGCTTATAGTTGGGCTGCTTAGGCTGGCCCTTAGATATGCTGCTATAGGCTTAGACTGCCGGGGATCTCCCATGGTGCACTGGGCTTCTCTCGACTCCTCTCTGTCCTCCTATATTTGTCATACATAAATCATACTCAAACATATTACTTACTCATCTTCTTCTGCGGAGCCTTCAGGCTCCCCTCATCCCAGATCCCGGGTGCTGCTGGAGGAGGCTGCAGACCTGAAGAGGCTCAAGCTGCCACCCGTAGCTCCCCCTGCTCACGTCCCCGTCTGTCCATCAGTCTCTTCCCTTTCTCTCTCTCTTTATCTCTGTCCCACTCTTTCCTTCTGCATATCTGTCTTCCTCCATTATCTGTCTTTGTCTCTGCCCCGCTCTCCTGCTCTCTTTCCCCCCAACCGGTCAAAGCAGAAGGCCGTCCCCATTGAGCCTGGGTCTGCTCGACGTTCCTGCCTGTTAAAAGGAAGGTTTTCATCGCCGCTGTTGCAGGATGTGCTTGCTGATGGAGAATTGTTGAGTGTAAATTCATTGAAGGAGTGTGGTACTAGACCTGCTCTACTTGTAAAGTGTCATGAGATAACTTTTGTTGTTGTGATTTGGTGCTATCCAAATAAAATTGACTTGACTTGACTACAGCGATGGACTGGCGACCCATCCAGGGTAAACGCCGTCTGTCGCCCGAAGTCGGCTGGGATAGGCTCCAGCCACCCTCAACCGCCAGTAACCCTTAACGGATAAGAGGAATAGAAAATGGATGGATGAATGGATAAACATTCTTTACATGTTAGATTGAAACATTTTCTGTGAAATCAATTGAACTTGGAGGTAATACCAGCCAATGTTCTGGGAACACTTCCAGCGATCAAGAATTCCTCCTAAAGGTAGGAGGATATTCTTTTAAAATCATTCAATCAAAAGTCCCCAAAATGTTCTCATGATATTACAGTTGAACATTTCTGGAACATCAGTTGAGATGACGTAAGCATTCTTAAATGTTACAACATTTTACCTTGGATCAGCCCATGTTCTGAGAATATCTCCAGCGATCTGGAATGTCCCGCTGTATTGTTGCTTTGTCATACATCTGTCATCCTGATCAATTCATAGCGCTTGGTGCACAGTTGTTAGAAGCATATTAAAAATAGTGAGCTTACATGCTGTATAATTACTCACATGGGAGTGTACTTTGGTAATTAATATAGAGTGTCTGGTGATCAATTGTGGGTGTGTACCTGTCACATCTGCACACATATTGTCTTGGTGCTGAAAGTTATATAAGTTCACACCAGTTTTGGTGCAACCTGCTGGTTGGTGAGTGCCGTGACTGTTGAAATTACATTTACTTCCATGTTTTTGGAAAGCTTTGCCAGGATTCAGCCAGAATATTCCTCTCTCATTGGTTTCTTGTGTTTATTCTGTCTTTTGTCCGTGTTCCTTCCACATTCACTCACGTTACGGAACTTTGAGTTAAGATTATTTTGGCAAACAAATATTCATACACTTAAACTTGTGTTTCTATTCATTAGGGAATAAGGAGATCAGTGATGAAGCTGAGGGTGAGCATTCAATCCAATCTTCATCACACACTCCCGAATGTATGCTTTAACATATTCTTTTAACTCCTATCACATCTTAAGGGCACCTCATGGAACTAATTCATAAAGCCTTTTGTTGCGTAAGTTGACTTGTTTGACAACATTGCAAGATGTGTATCAATTAGTTTTAAAAGGGCTGAATTACTAACTTCATTGTATCATTTTTCAGCTTCAGTCCTTCTCAGGGATTAATCTGTCACAACAAACCAGACCAAAAGAAACTAGCCAGAAGGAGGTGGTATGACTACAAGGTCATGGATGTGCTTGCAAGGAAATGGTGGCCTAATGAGACGTCACGTCACCAAATCGTGGCTGGGATACCAAAAGAAACGATCCGTACAGATTGTGTTTTTCTGACACTTGTCAACCCTTTTTCAAATCATCCTCTTAATGATTAACCTTTGCCAAGCCTAATTTTAATCAGCCCATGTATTCTATGGGTAATCTATGGCCTTAACTGTGGTTACGCAGAAGGGGTTGCCGATACAAACCAAATTGTGTTGTTACTGTCTTCAGAACAAATCAGAATTTATTCTGAGATGTGTCTTGCGATGCTGCAGCACAAGTTGACCATTTTAAAAACAAAGACATGAATACCTTCCTTTTGTAACGTTTCCTGTAACATCACTTCACCTCGGAGGTAATATCAGCCCATGTTCTGAGAACATTTCCTGCAGTGGATTGCTGGATTGTCCCACTGTATTGTTGCATCAACACATAGCGCTTGGTGCACAAAATGGTGAACATGCCTGTCACACAATTACTTGCATGGGTGTGTACATCCGCAAATTATATACAGTGTCTTGTGATCAATTGTGGGTGTGTACCTGTCACTTCTCTTGGTGCTGGAAGGTATGTAAGTTCACACCAGTTTTCCAGTTCAACAGAAGATCAGAACAAACGTCAGGAGCAGCATCCAGCAGCTTGATGTGAGTATCATGTTGTGTATGATAAAAACATCTTTGTGTCTTGTCATTTCTCTTATTTGGTATCATTTTAGTTGCTCTCATGCATTTCTGGTTTCGTATTTTTATTTTGTATTTAAGAGGTGAACAATTTTCATTTTCAAGCGTTATCTGTCAGAGTGTGACTGATATTTTCTATGTTAGCTATATTTTTAAAGACATCTCGAGGAAGACGTGTTTTAAATGTTTAATTTCCAGTTCTTGACAGCTACCAAACTTTTTTTTAATCACATTCGATGCTCTATCTTTTTTTATTAATTACTTCATTTTCATCTCTGCAGAGTGAAACTTGATCTGCAATCATGGTCAAACTGGTATAGTATAATATTTTAAGATATTCATTTGCCTATGATATTTGATCTGGAATTATTGTCCTACGCTACAGTTACGTTCAATTCTCTTTGACAGTTGGGGATTGCCGTGATGGTGGCCCTGCTGGTTGGTGAGTGCCGTGACTGTAAATTACTTTCACTTACTCTGTTGCTCAGCTGTGGAATGAATTTTCTCACTCATAATTTCTGATCTTGTTATTTATCAGGATCTAACCAGCAGTTAATTAAACCTTTGGGTAAGTATACTAGATAATCTTAATCCCAGCCTCCTTAATCTACATATGCTTTAACTTAAAGTACCTTGTAAGAACACAAAAATCATAACGCTCACACACACACATTTACCGTTTTTTTGTTTTGTTTGTGTGTGTGTGTCTCTTGTCAGTGTGTTCGTGGTCTGGTTGGTTTGACTGGGACAATCCTAAAGGATTTGGAGATGTGGAGTTCTTGCCCTTCCTGCAGCTGATATATCCTGGAAAAATCTGTGATGACAAAGTCCCAGTTGCCATAGAGGCTGTTACCGTTGCCAGTGGGATTCCAGCCCAATCTACTGGCCAGCCTTTTGTTGTGTAAGTTCACTTGTGAGAAAGCGATGTTTAATTTTAACATGTTTGAAATAAAACTGTATTTAACTGTATTCCATAATATGGCAAGATGTGTATCGTTAAGTTGTGAAAGGACTTAATTACATTTTTAGGTACATTTAATCTTTTATTTTTCAGCTTCAGTCCCTCTCAAGGTTTAATCTGTCGCAACAAACCAGACCAAAGGAAAGGACCCAGAAAAAGGTGTTTTGACTACAAAGTCCGCTTTGGATGTGCTTGCAGGGAAATTATTGACATTGGAGACATCATCGAACCAAGTCGTAATTGAGATTCCACAAGAAATGATACATGCAGATTCTTGTTTTCTTAAATCTGTTGGTGGGGTGCTGTTTGCTTTGTAACATAATCATAAAGCCTTCTGGTCTGTGCCATGTTGCGAGATTCATTCTCGAAAATTCCTTCGTCCAATATGAATAAAATCTCACGCTGATGATTTTGTGTGTGTTCCTCCAATCTCTCCTCCATTAGCCATCGTTCCCCTCGCAAAACGATAAAGCAAATTAATGTAAAGGTGGCCGAACTTGTGGTGTCCATACAAATATTTTCTATTTATTTGATTTTTCTTTTAAAAATGTCAGGACGTTGTGGCACCATCGCCTCCTCTATCCAGAGCCTACATGACATCAAAATCATGTGTGACAAATAGGCAGGTCCTAGTCCATGAAGGGATTTGAATACGAATAAAAGAATCTTAAATTGTGCATTCTATCCCAAACCTGATGGGCAACCAATGCATAGACTTAAGGGAATGAATAGCATTGCTGAAGAGAGGAAAAAGAAGAAAATGACAAAGAAAGACAAAAAAATCTCTTTAATAATTCCTCATGGACTGTCAAACGCGTGTTCGCTTGCTGCCATGGCGAAAATACACTTTCCCCGTCAAGATGTGCTTCCCCCTTCGCCCTGCCTTCGTCTGAATGGCGAAGGAAGCCGTTGTTTTCAAAGAGCTCACCTCCAAGATTTAAAATGTCTGCTGTAGCGGACACTTCACAACTGTAATTTAAAAAAATCCACAAACAAAATTCAGCAAAGTTCGATGAAAAAATGAAACGTGGTCCAAGCGTTCTCTGCATGGAGATCAGGCATTTAAAAACTCTCTCACATTTTTAATCTATATATTTTTTATAAATTTTCCTGTTGTTGCTAGCTAGGTACATATCACATACTGTACTGTAATTGTACTTAAGTCTGCAATAATAACAGTAATCTCTCACCTTATTTATGAACAGATTCTTGGCACAGGTTGCAGAATGGCTGCATTTTTTTATCTTTTAATTCTTAAGCTCTGATTTAATTATTGAATTCTCTTCTCTGAATTTAATGTGGTTTTTTTTAAGCGATTTGTCGTAAACACGTCTCATACTGACGGAGGGTTTTTATTTGGCAGTCGTGCGTGGGGAGGTGTGTGACTTCAGACAAACAGAAACACGTTGCTTGCAAAAAAAAAATTGTGTGAGATATGTGAAAGAAAGAGAACCTCATCCCTCATTTTCCTGCAAGTAGTCAGTTACTGCTATGCTGTGAGTATGTGATGATACTACAGGTACAGTAGTACCTGTACTAATGGTGTTTTTCTCCCCGTCTCCCCTCACTCCTATTTTCCACCTCCCATCACAGCACCCACGAGTGACATACATGAATACAAACCTGAAAGCAGGGGTAATTCCTGGCCGTTTGAGAGCAAACTAAGCGAACTGAGCCCGTGAAAGCAACACGGTCAGGAGCAGGTTTCCTTCAAAGAACCTCGTAGGGCTTTCACATTTGTTTGGCGTTTGAGTATTCATTCAAAGGGGCGTGGAACACTTTGCCTTCAAACTTTAATAACCTGTTCGAAGTGCCATCTTCAAGAGCTCATCAGACAATTTCCAAGTCCATGAAGGTTTTATGGTTGTGGTGCACGCACTTAACTCGGAGTGAAGCTGCTCGGAGTTGATTCAATGAATTCAAACCAGCTGTTCTGAAATGAGAAACAAAATTCTTCATGACCTGCGGCAGTCAATCATGCAGCATTGCTGAATCTCCGTCCTGCAGAGTCCTGTTAGACAGATAACTGCTTACCAGTTGTGCAGGAACCTGTCAGCTCAGCCTGAAAAGTTCTTTGTCAAGACAAAAAAAACAGTATGTGAAGACAAGGAGGGTAGCATTCCAGTTTTACTGAGCCCAAGCTTTTCAATCCATCCATCCATCGTCATCTTCCGCTTATTCCTTACTCGTAAGGGTCGCGGGGGGCTGGAGCCTATCCCAGCATCTATGGGTGAGAGGCAGGGTTCACCCTGGACAGGTCGCCAGTCCATCGCAGGGCCAACACATAGAGACAGACAACCATTCACACTCACAGTCACACCTACGGTCAATTTAGAGTATCAATCAGCCTCGTCCCCTCTTGATGTCTTTGGACTGTGGGAGGAAGCTGGAGTACCAGAGAGAACCCACACAGGAACAGGGAGAACATGGAGACTCCACACTGAAAGATCCCGTGATGGAGCCAGGGCTCGAACCCTGAACCTTCTTGCTGTTAGGAGACAGTGCTGACCACTGCACCACCGTGCTGCCCTTTATTTTCCTATTTTTTTTTTCACTTTTCACAACATAGACACCTAAGCCTTGTGTCATAGAACGTGATGTCACTTCCACTCCTTAAAGCCATCCTGGCTTGTAGAAGAGCTGTGGTTCAACAGCATCACGATACAGTATGGCTGTGTCAACAGTGGAGAGACTGTCAACGAGGCCGTTTTGAGCACAAAAAACAGATCACATAAAACAGTTGAAAGACTTTTGTAAGTCACAAACATTGCAGGCTGGATTATGAGATTTCTGAACTAAAACGGTGCAGCGGCCTCCTTCCAGGAGCATTATACTGTAGGCAAATTGGCTATTCTATTGTAAAATAGTGCGATGATGAATAACAAGAGAGTTACTTTCTGGTGATAACACATCACTTGGTCACAGTCGTTGTGTTAACACCACCAAATCAGAGATGTTTGCAAAACAGCTCATCTGCGAAGAAAAAAAAACAAGTTACAGTGAGTTTCAGTCGATGATTTAGTAATATTTATCATGACGAGGCATTTTAGAGGCAGCCAAACATAGATGGGCTTGTGGTTACTTGAAGTGAAGTTAGCAGGTGCGACCGACACACAGGGGCACTAAGGACTGAGACGTGACTCTGACAAACACACTTCCTCCCGAGCCACAGCAGTCCATCGCTCACCAATCCTGCCCACCATTGCTGATAAACAATTTCTAACCAGTTGAACCGGAACATGTCAAAAGAGACATCTCCAGTAAAAGAAGATGACGTTTCATGAACAAGGTGGATAAACCAGCAGCTAGGAATGAGGTCAGTGTCACACCCAGCAAGGTTATGTCACCGTGAAGGCTTTACCTTAAGGCAGTGATATGACTGACCATGTCCTCGTACATGGTCAAGGTGCCTAAGGTGGAGGGGAGCTTGCTGAGAACAACCAGGGCATGCGAGCTGGAAGAGGGGATCCTGTGGGACATGGTCCTCCTAGATGAGGTTGTTCACGTCTAAAGTTGAGGTCCTTTCCCTGGGCCCCAGGGTAGGAGGAGCTGAGGCCTGATTGAATAAAGGCAGAAGACCGGGCAGCGCCCAACGTGAGAGAGCCGGCACAGGTCAAAGGGAGCTGGAATAGCAAACGGTGAGTGGGGTATCGATACTGGTTTGCTGATGAGGAGCAACTGGGGGGACCGAGGATTACTGGGACCACCTGGAGGTTATCGACGCAAGAATCACTTCACGTAGCGTGCGCATGTAGGCAAGCCAAGAAAGGCCGTTCTTGCAATTCATTTTTCTATGCCATTATTAGGTGATAATGAGATATTAACACATTATAACAGGATAAAATGAGAGGATAATTTTCTGTTTTCTTTAGTTTCATAACATTTTAAGTCCAATAGTTCCAAAACGTTATCACATTCCCTCTCATTTACCCGTCGAATTGAAATCTTGTCTTTGCAGGGCGTAACGTGGTCTGCAGTCATGGCCAACCTGGTACAGTACGATATTTTTAGAATTGACTTTTACTGACAGTATATAAATGTGCTGTACTGATACTAGATATTCAATCATCAATGTATATTATTGTGGTCATCTCCTGCTCCGGCTGTGTTCAATTTTCTCTTACAGGTGGATATCGTTGCGGTATTGCTGCTGGCTGGTGAGCATGAACGCTGACATGTTTTTGTTTTCTTCATCGACTCAAAACATTAAAATATCAAATTATTCGGCTCCTTCAGAACATTTTTTTTAAAAGACTGCTACCATTCATAGTTTTTTTCAGTTTTAGAATTGAGACTCCTCAGTCTTGCGTTACACAGTACCGTGTGATGTTATTCCCAGTATGACAATGTTTTTTTAATTTATTGGTGGATATGTTTTTTTTAATTCACCAGGAAGTAACTGTCAGCTTGTTGCACCTGTGGGTAAGCATACTTTTTCATTTTAAACCCAATGTATGTACACACACACACACACACACACACACACACACACACACACAAACAGTAGGTGCCACACCTACTTTTTTGTGTTCTTCACTCTGTGAATCTGCAAGTCAATATCAAGAAAAAAGAAAAGTGGGCCTGGCATTAGACTTTGACTTATTTGTCTTTCTTTGCAAGTGCAACCCGTGAGTCATACCTTGAGGAACAATAGCATGTTTGTTTGACAGGAACAGAGAGTCAAATTTAGGAAAGTGGATTAAATTCAGCCCTGCATGTGACACTCCTCAACACAGAGTTGTCACCTCCAACACACTGCAGCCAGTTGTGTTTATTCAAAAAGAGCCCTAGATTGGTCTTGAGGGTCTTTGATTTTATGGGTTGAACACTGACGTGTGTTTCCGTGTATCGCTGAGGCTGCAGGGAGACCTCGGACTTTCTAGAAGCCACAAGTTTGAAGTGCATACAGGAAGCTGTCTGATCGATTAAGAGTCTTTTTTTAGGGAACTGGCAATGCCTGCGACCTCATTTTCAAAGTGTTCCGTCATTGGGAACAAACTTGATTTCCCATTTATATCATTAATGCATGATACATGAGGAGTGAAAAAGAAAGGAATAATTAATAGGTTTTTACAACAACACTTCAGTAGATTTACACAGAAGCGTTTTGCCTTAGATTGACAAAAACATGCTTTTCTGCATTAATGATTTATGTTCTCTTTCATTTAGAAAAACAGAGCTTTAGGATTTTCAGAAATAAATACCTATTTTTCCAGAAAAATGGGGAAAATGTCAAAAAACAGTTGTTCTTTTTGTTAGTTTAGTTGTTAGTTGTTAACTCAGAAAGTGATTGATATACACTTAGTTTTTTTTTTAAATATCTCAACAATATAATCGTACCTACTTCAACTTGAGTGCAGCCCTGATTATATCTTAAACAGCTACACTTTCTCACCATGACTAAATAATCACGTATACATGTATAATTCACAAAAGTAGCTCAGAATGATGAAAAGTGGAATACATGTAAAATTTCCTCAGAAATTGTCCAGTCAGATTCATTTTTTTTTATTGGAAAAATCTTTTGTTTGTTCCCCAGCCAGCCAGCCAGAGTGTTCGTATTGGACCGACTGGTTTGACTGGGACAATCCCAGTGGGTCTGGGGATGTGGAGTCTGTGCTTATTCTGCAGCGGCTCTATCCTGGGAGAATCTGTAGGGATCTTGTTCCTGGTGCAATAGAAGCTGTCACTGTTCCCTCTGGCATCCCAGCTGACTCCACCGGCCAGAGATTCCTTGTGTGAGTTATCTTTGTGGAGAGAAGTATCAGATTTTAACATTTCATCTACACAAATGTTGGGGTCTCTTCAAATTACATCAGTTTAGGGACTGTAGTTTTCAATCTGCCTTCTTTTTAAGGTATTACAGCGTAACGTTTTTGCGAGGTGGCGCTTTACTGTTAAAATTGAGACTACCTCTACTCGAGTACCAGTTTTTAAAAGAACTTTTACTTTTTGGATACCCCTACCAACACTAAGCTTTTATACTCAGGATCTGGATCTGTGAAAGATGTACTGAATCACTAACCACCTTTCAATATTTTTCAGCTTCAGTCCAAGAGGAGGATTGGTCTGTCTCAACAGAGAACAGGAAAGAAAGCGGAAAAAGAGAAGGAAGTGTTATGACTACAAAGTCCGCTTTGGATGTGCATGCATTGTCGACCCATATGGAGGATGAGGTTCTAACCCAATGTGTTCTGATTCAAAGTGACTTAAAAGGAATCCATTACCTTTTAAAACGACAACAACAACAACAATGAAGAACACTTCTAAAACCTCCATTATGATAGTTCTCTTTGATCTCTCTGATCTTCTATGCTCCTGGGTCATAGCAGGCTGATACGATTCTTTGTTCCTTCTCCAAGTGATCCTGATATGCACTTCAGTAACACTGGAATTACGTGTGCAGCAAGGGTGTGTGCATGCGTGGCTTTGAATTAGGGTTTGTGTTCGTGTTTTTTTTTTTTCTCCCCCCTTTCATTTGTGTGCCTGTTCGCTGTTGTTCTATAATATGGCTAATAAAAATATTCATCACATCACCATCATCATGACTTACATTTGTCAAACCTTCTTTGTGGATTCAGTGTATGGGATTCTGTGTAAAACATGACAAATTTGAATCAGTTGAAATCTTCAAATGTTTGAGTGTACATGCTGCAGCATGTATGTCATTTATCAGCATGTAAGCTAATAAAGGTCATCGAATAGGGAGCAGATACAGATAATGGTGTAGCTGGTCATCCTGACCTTGCCAACTTGTAACTCAGTTATGTAGTGGACCCCCCCCCCCCCCCTTGTGGACAGCTTTAGCAACTACACCCTCAAACTTCACATAGGCCATGTCAGCTGTTATCAGTTCAGCTAAATCTGTCCCACGTGACTACGGAGGAAAAATTGAGATGTTTAGTTCAGTCTTGTAGCTACGATTTCTGGTGACATCCCCTCCCTCCCTCCTTGTGGACAGCTTCAGCAACTACTTCAGCTCACCGCTTCAGCTCATTTTGTCCTACGTAAGCTAATTTACCGGCAAAGACACCCAAATGAAGAGATACTTGTGTTTTTGTTATTATAGCTGTTGCTCAACAAGAGCGGAGACACGTGTGCGTCATGTCACGCCACCGTTTAACATTAAAGCGTGGTAATATTTTGAGTGAAGAGGCATTTTAGAGGTGCTGCGCTTATAAATGTCGATCTAATGAAGTTAGCGCCACCTAGCAGAACTGAGATTTGACCCTGAAGTACAAAATTCGTCATGCTCTACTGCAGAAAATCACTCGCCAAGCTTGCACATCAGAGATCTGGTAGATGAGTAGGATCACATCAAAGCAGAAATCCCCCTGAGGGATGTTTTCATGAGGACATAGAACACCGCATGAATACAGTAAGATTACTTTTGATTGCAGTTTTATTGACAAGGTGGAAGAACCAGCAGCTAGGAATGTTTGCTAGCTCATGTCACTGTTGAGGCGTTACCTTTCACGTGGGAATCTTCTGTTCTGAACCTGTTAGAACGGTGGGATCATCATCATGTCGTGAGCTCAAAGGTTGGGGTCAAACATCAATCTGCAACGACCTTGAGAGATTAGAGAGGGATGGAACCAGTCGGGTCTTCGTTCCAACTGCTTGACGACTTCCTAAACTAGTGTGAGACCTCAAACCTCTCGTTAGTACCTCGTTACGTCATGTTGAAGTATCCCGCTATGGCAAGGTTACGGCATAAAATACTAAATGAAATTATGGATTCTCTCTGCTTCCATGTCCAAGAACACAGCAGAGGAACACGCTCTTGCTGGCAAGTGGGGCGAAGCTGATTGGTCAACGATCTTCCTCCTTCTGAATATGTTTTGATAATATTCACTTTTTCTTTGATTGTGTTATTTCGATCATTTAAGTTATTGGAGACCTTCTGATGACTCGAAGGCAACAACGACAGAAAAAAATGGAACGACTGTAGCAAGATGTACAGGTGTGCAGAGGTACATCACAATTGTTAGCACAGTTCTTATGGAATTGTTCGCCTGGGCGTGTACTGCAACTGAGATGTCTGGTGATTAATCGTGGGCGTTTACCTATAGCAACTAAACTTATACAATACTGATGTCAACAGCTTTTCAGACCAATTTCTCCATTTCAACAGAAGACAGCAGCATCTTCAAGTGTCTGTGAGTGACTTTGTTGTGTATCCTTAGCAGTAGTCTCAGTAACCGTAACACTTGGTTACGAATTCGTCATTTTTGAAACAGCCGTTTTCAGTAATTGTCAGTCTATGACAAATATTTAAGTCAAGAGTTTCCTTTTTTCTTCAGTTTCCTTACATTTTACATTCCGATAGTTCCAAAATCTGATCACCTCCCCTCTCGTTTACCTTTGGTAATGAAATCTTCTCCTTGCAGGTCTAACGCGGTCTGCAGTCATGGTCAAACTGGTATAGTATGATCATTTAAAACGGATCTTTTCCCTACAGTATTTAAATATGCAGTATTATTGTGAAAATATTAGTTTTATCAGTCATTTGCCTCTAAGTTTGTATTCGATTGTTTCCTACAGTTGGGTATTGTCGTGCTTGCGCTCCTGGTGGCTGGTGAGTTTCTATCTTGACCATTGTCATGTTTTCATTTTCATTCTTTTTTTTTTTAAAGAATTTTGGACTTCAGTCTTGCGTGACGTTGCGTGCCAGAGTTTTCAACATTAATGGCCAGATTTGAATTAGAGAAATGAGTCCTCTGCCAGTGCGTGCGGTCGTCATCAGGACAGGACGTACCGTGTTAAACTGAGCTCTCCTCTACCTGTTTTACTCTGAAAATATTCATTCTGCTTTCCAAATCTTTCTCTTCATTTCAGCGGCTTACAGCTTCAAATTCAGTTTGAATATTCAGCAAGGAATGCTGTTCTAATGACATTTACTTACCATTTTTTGGATAGATTTTCTGAGCTTTGAGTTAAGGTTATTTTGCCAAGCTGATATTCCCATGGTCGAGAATGAACTATAACAATCAAATAACCCCCCCCCCCCCCTTTCTGTAACAACCAGGAAGTAGCCAGCAGCTTATTGCACCTTTGGGTAAGCATACTTTCAATCACACTGAAATCTAATGAAAAGGTTGCGACATTCATGGATTCCTCTGAGATTGTTCAACCCTATCATTTTTTCCTGCCTCTTTCCAAAATATATAATTTGTGTGTGTGTGTGTGTGTGTGTGTGTCTGCCAGTGTGTTCATGGACTGACTGGTTTGACTGGGACAATCCCAGTGGACATGGGGATGGGGAGTTTTTGCCTCTTCTGCGGCTGATGTATCCTGGACAAATCTGTGACGATAAAGACCCTACTGCAATAGAGGCCGTTACCGTTTCCTCAGGAACACCAGTGACCTCAACTGGCCAGACCATGTTCATGTAAGCTGACTTGTCGGTCAGAACTGTACGCCAAGCGGCCGGTTGAGGCAGACGGCCGCCTAAATATAACAGGCTCAAAGGCAATTCTTCATCATAGCCAAGTTCTTGCTCAAGGGAATATATAAAACTAAGGTTCATATTAGAAGTAGACATCTAAAGAAACAACAGTACTTTTTACTTGAGGACAGTTTTTTTCCCCCCAAACATTTGGCTTTTATAATGAGGACTCAGATCAGTGGTGCACAGGTGGATTGTTGATAGCGAACAAAGTGTCACTCCTGCAGCCACACTGTACAAAATGATGGGAGAGTACATTTTCTGTTAGCATCACAAGATAAGTCGAGTTTAATTTTGATTAACAGTTGCTGTAATTATTTCTCAGCTTCAGCCCAACTCAGGGATTGGTCTGTCACAACAAAGACCAGAAAAATGGGGAACAAAGAAGACGGAAGTGTTACGACTACAAAGTGCGTTTTGGATGTGGCTGCATGGACCTGATCAAGGACAAACTTGGATGAGACTTTTTAAGAATACATACTGACTCTCAACTTCTTAAGCGCAGTCCGTCATCTTTTAAAGCCACTTTTCATTCATTTACATTCGACAAACTTCCAATGTTGTAACTGCAGGAGGTTGTTTGTGTAATATAAAAACTATAAAATTACAAGTTGAATGTTTTGAAAGATATTTTTTTGAAAGACAGACATGAACACTTGTATTTTGCTAATATTCTAGTTGTTGAGGGTTCTTAGTCACATAATACGAAATCCTTTGGGCTTTTACTGTGTTTTATTCACTAACCTTCTTTAAATCCGAATAAAACTTCATGTTGAAGATTTGTTGTGCATTTAATACTCTGAAAGTAATTTAAATGAGAAAAAAACCACACAAAAATACACGTTTTGTCCATTTGTCTACTGGCGATTTTGGAAATGTTCCTTTCTTGTTTGTTTGACTGTTGGAGGTAAATCCATTTTGCTCAGAAGTCTTTGAAATGAGACATGTCTTCTTTTCTGGGATTATTTGTTGTCTTTGTTTTCTCCAGTTGAGCCCACCACAGTAAACGCCAGGCTTTAATCTGGAGTGCAAGTAATTCTATTTTAATAATTTATTCTGGAGACCTTCGGATGACAAGCAAAGCATTTTGACACTTGTAAAAGAAAAAAACAGACAAAAAAGAGCAATTATTGCAATGAAACTGTCAAAATGGTCAGTGCAGTTATGCAGGGGTATATAGAAGAGAGTTAGCACCTTAGATAATGACTCCCCTTACCTGGAGTAACAATCACAGCGTCTTCAGATCAACTGTGGGCGTTAACGCATCATCCTGCGGTCACAAGTACATAATTGAGAGCAGAGTTGCACTCCACCAGGAGGAGGAGGAGGATCATAACCAGCACAGACAGCTACTTACGAACGTGTTCCACATTTCTGGTCATTTCTAGAATACCTTCTACCAATATTAACTTCATTTCACAGGGATGATTTGTTATGCGACTCAAATTGACTGTAGGTGTGACTGTGAGAGTGAATGGTTGTCTGTCTCTATGTGTTGGCCGTGCGATGGACTGGTGACCCGTCCAGGGTGAACACCGCCTCTCACCCGAAAGCTCCAGCCCCCCCCATGACCCTTGACAGGATCAGCAGTAGAAAATGGATGGATGGATGGATTTCTTATGCGCGTCACACAATGTATTTTTACACAAGAGATCAGTTAAAAGTCATTGTTTTTAACTTTTTTACATACAAAATAGGAATGTGAGACACATCTTTTTTTTTTTTTTACTCACTTCCAAGTTGAGGTACCCAGGGACTCCAAATTAGTACCAGACATTAGTAGTAGACTGCAACTATAGGACACACCTATTTTTATTTAACTAAGGCGTGACCAATATTCTATATTAATATTTTAGAGCAAAATCCATTGTATCCATTGCATATACACCAAAATGATGCATAACATTGCTTTTCATACAGAGCAAAATATCAGCACTCTGAATGACATGACCAAGGGCCTCCAAATCAGGACCAGGTATCGGTACTACACGGAAAACATCAAATACACCTTCCGTGGACACTTCTTTAAACACTGTATATTTACACAAAAGTTCAGGTCCCAAATCGATTGTTTTTTTCACATCTCTCATCTTGACCTACTTTAAATTCTCCTAACTCATCACATCTAGGAGCCAGTAAAAAGGCATTCTCACTGCACAACCATAATTACTGACACAACAAATATTCATCCTTTGTGTCTGTGCAGTTTGAGGTCAGACCGTACCAATATAAGGCAGACAGCCTTTAAAGTGGCACTTACCTGTCACCTCACAGAATGCTGCATTCTCCTTCTCACCACCAACAATGGACCAACGCTGCACAAACATCACCACTTAACACAGCAACAACCTGAATCCTAGAAATGAAAACACTATAGCTCAATGCTTTACAAGCATGCAAGTATTTATTTTTGCTACTCCAACACAGTTTTGTCTTTACCATATTGTTCTTTTGAAGTATGATTTTAAAGCTTTACAAAAAATGAGAGAAAACATAATATTTACAAAATCTATCTGTGCAAATATCATTCTTCTTTTACACCACTCTCCTAAAATATTTGATAGGCATGCATACAAATAAACTTTGGTATGTTAACAAAACTACTTATTTTCTTAGTAGAAGCATCTATGTACATATGGTAGAACCGATTTGAACACACTTGGTTTTTGTTTTAGTACAGTTTACATTACATTACAGACAACAATATATGTTAAATTAGCAAACAGAGACCAGCAGTACAAACACTGAGGTCACAACGTGAGTGCATGAAAATTCCCCTAAATCTTGTGACTGAGTTAGGCTTGAAGTGAGTCATTTTAGAATGACTTTGGCAAATAGGCACGCTAAATTAAAACACAATTTAAAAAAAGTATAGTACTCATGATTCCTCTGTAAAAAAAAAAAGAAAGAAAAGAAAACGAAAAAAAAACTGGCAGTTCATGAGAGCGATTCTGAGAAAAATACAAAAGTTAATCGTGAGTTCAACTTTAAAATGTCTGTATACGTTGTGTATACATTCATCAAAGGCATTTTACAATGGATGTTCTAAATGTCCGGCAAAATAACAGAAGATTAAATATACTATGGTTATCCAATCTCTGGTATGAAAAATAAAACAATCTGTACATGGTCTGCGTGATTGTACATCAACTCTATATTCCGTATTCATGGCTACGGCAAGAAAAATATATTTTCAACACAGTGAGAGCCTCCCACTTCAACTACAAAGTGGTAAAACTAATTTTTTTTTAAGTTTTTTTTTTTTTTTAAATTTCCATTATAAAACATGTTTGTCAGAACATCTGCTACAACGTCAGGAAAAGAATCAAAACGCAATTCCAAGGAGATTAAAGCATCGGTGTGAAAATGCCAGTGTCAAATAAAACATGAACGGTCGGGGGGGGGGGGTGCATCACTTAATACTTTTACATCAAAACAACAAGGTATAAAATGGAACAAGGTCGATCTGCTCTACGGCAAAGCCTGAGGGGGCGATAATTGGGCTATGTGGCGTCCTTAGCTGTTGTGGCTGTTGGGATGCAGGATTTGCCGCTGCTGCCGTTGTGGGACCTGTAGCTGGTGAAGCTGGGGGTGTGTATGGTGCGGATGCTCTTTCCACCTGGGCCCAAAGGTGTGGGCGACAGAGGGGAGGGGGAGGAGGAGGAGGAGGAGGAGAATGAAGAGGAGGAGGAGGAGGAGGAGTGCACTCGACCATTCTGTGAGGAGAACGAGAGAGCTTTACCTGTGTGCTGTGAGGGTGTGGGGAGTTTGAGGGACCCGTTAGATAAGGAAGGGATGTGGGAGGAGGGTAGGGAGCCAGAACGAGGACTATGAGAGGACAGCATGGAGGACTTTGTCACAGAGGAGGAGGAAGAGGAGGAGGACGGGTTAATGGGATTAGTAGCGTCTGAGTTTTGCGCAGACTGGGAGCTGCCTTTAGTAGAACTAGGATAAAAAGCAGGGATTTTAGAAATGGGTACAGTGGGGGAAGTAGTTTTATGATCCCCTCCCACTCTTTTAGCACTTCCGTTAGCCTGTAAACAGAGATGCCAAAACAGATACTGGTTGTCAAAAAAAGGAAATCTGGTCAAATAATACATATTAAAGGCACGACAATGTTAACAAACCTCTACAAGTTATAGACATAGAAAGATACTATCAGAAATTAATATTACGGAGACAACTAAAAGACAGTAAAACAACATACACAAGTCTGTGTTGACTAGGTTACACAACAGGAGAGATACATTTAAGTGAGAGACATGTTACCAGGAGAGAGAACACTGCAATGTTAGAGTGGTGGCATACAGAAGAGGCATCTCTACTGTGGGTTAGAGGGACTGTGAAGCCCTCTCAAAGGGCAAAACTGAGAGGATGCGCAGGAGAGCTGGAGAGAATTATATTACAGGGTTAGGATGTAGCAGAGTGAGTGCAGGTGTGAAACATGGGAGAAGTATCCCACTGAAAGTGACGCTGCAAGATGGTGAGTTGTGGCGGTGTGTCACCGTGGGGTTAAGAAGCTATGCAGTCATGGTGGGTTTGAGCAGAGGTGCACTGTGAGAAGGGAGGAGCATAGCCTAAAAGTCAGTGAGTTGTTTTTTTTCGTTTTTTTTCTTTTAGATGTTCAACATAGCCATAAGCAATCCTGGGATTTGGCAACACTGTTTAGGAACTCAGCTGTGATGGGAACTGGAGATGTGATGACAACTCAAGATGATGACAGGGTAGGATTCCACTTTTTCTTTGCCATTTTCTCCTCTTTTTTTTGTTTTTTTTTGTTTTGTTTAGTCACCAACACAGTGAAAACCATGAGCAGTGTGGACATGCAGAAGCATACAGTACAGTGATGTTATGGGGTAACAGTCAAGAGTCAAACATGCCTTCTTGTCAGAGCAGACTCGAGAGAAACATTAACAGATCCACAGTCGCCATCATGGTGACGTAATTTTTTTCAAAACACTTCTGACAACTTTGGTAGTAATTCCCCCTTAATAAACATGCCGCACATTTTCTATCCCTATAAATGGATTTCCTATAGTCCCTGGAAAGGCCCTACATTAAAACTACCTGTCGGAACTGCCTTTGAGCGTCCTGCAGTTTTTGCTGTTTTCCTGCTTTGTCAGTCGTACCCGGCGACTGCCTGGACTTCGTAGACAAAGGGACGGGCATCCGACTAGTAGGGGAAGCGACACTGGTATTCTGCAGGGGGATCCAAACGAAAAACAAAACAAGAAATAAAACAAAAGAAGGGAAAAAACACACCATGTAGGAAGTATGAAAAATCAAGCACTGACAGGTTAAAAAAAACCAAAAAACCTTTTCATTAAATACCTCAACGGGCAACACCAGTGGGAAAAAAAAATAAAATCATGCACCCAGTGGGACCAATATACTCAGTAAACAGTAGTACATGCAATCAAGGGTTAGGACAATTATGATTGATCATCATGAGAGTGTCTTTGAAGATGAGTTGGTCATTTGCTGAAAACCTCAGAGTTTTAGCAATGAGCTGAAGGAGATAGCTGGTAGGCAGGAACCCAACAAAATACCACCTCAAATCATGACACCATGATTTTACAGAGGGAGAGTGAGCCAAGGTGGACATTTCCAACATTTCCAAGAACCCGTGGAGTGGATTAATAATTTTCTCATTTCAGTGGGAGTGAAGGTAGTTTGGAAACTGAAAGACAAAAAGACCCAAAGCCTTGGTGGAGCAACAAAAGCTAGAGAGAGACCTGTTGTACGGTGCCGGGAGAACTGGGGACAGTTGTTGTGGTGGTGGTGGTGGTGGTGGTGGGGATCACTACAGGGCGAGGAAGGAGTTGAGGTTTAATCTTCTTCTGCAATGAATTTTTGCTGGCTATCTTAAGGCCGGACACTCTGGAGGTAGGGAGAGAGGAAGACCTCTTCAACCCAGCTCCTTCTGAGGTTTTTCCATTCCCTCCTTTTATCACCTCTGCACAAACTGGTTCCTCGGGGGAACAAGGTCCCATCTCACTAATAGTGGTCTCCAGCTGCTTGATGGTCTGTTCTAGGCTGTCCAGTGTCTTGTAGGTATTCTTCCTGATCTCGTTCGTCCTGCAAAGAGAGTCCGAGTTCTGCTTCTTAAGAGGAGCAGAGCTTGATGACTTAGGGGGCTCTGCAGAGGATTTTGAGCGTTGAATCTCAAATCTCTTAGCTTCTTTGTGCTGCCTTACGGTACCGTCAGATTCCTCTTCGTCTTCATACACCACCACCTGTAGCGTCTTCTTGCCCGACTTGGTGCCCGTGCGAATCGCTTGGGTGAGTGCTGCCAGTTGTTTCTTAGGGAACTTGAACTTGAATTTCTTCTTACCATCCTGCTTGGCTTCTCCATTTGACTCAGTGTTCACTCCAGTGTCTGCTAGTTCGGAGATTGAAGATGAAGACGATAAACTGGCGACGTCTCCTGCGATCTTTTTGCCATCACCGACTTCAGACCCTCCAGCTTTTACCAGCAGCCCACCATTCCTCTCTGAATCGGACTCTTCACTCTCCTCATCGATGCGCTCTTCTGCTAGCATCCTGTCCAGTTCCTCCTCACACTCAAAAATAGTCGAAAGGCGCTTGTAAGCTGAACGGATATCCATAGGTTCATCAAAAATGATGATGACAGGTTTCTTGTTGAAGCCGTTATCCACAGGTGAACTGGGGTCCACTGGGGCGTTCCCTCGATTTGCAGCACTGCCTACGGTAACAGTCTGGACACTTCCCTTCTTGGCATTCACTAGTTCTTGGTACTCCCCACAAGACAATGCCTGAACCTTTGTGTTAGTGATCATAAAGGCTATGTTGTCAGGGGGTGGAGGTGCCTCTTCTCCAGGTAGGTCAGGACTGAGACTAGCCTCTTCATTACCCTCCTCGCAGTTGGATTTACGCAGATCACTTTCCTCACTAAAAGACTTTTTAAGGGGGGCAACTGAGCTTTTGGGCTCTTCTCTTACAGTGCTGGCAGTTGAGGTTACGGGAGGCTCAATCTTACTTGCAGAAACATCCTGTATAACCAGGCTTTTCTGCACTTTGTTAGTTTTGTTAAGTACATTTCCCTTCTCCATTTCTGCACTGGTCTTCAAGGATTCAGAGCGTTTGACTTGCTTCTTGGGCAGTTTGAATCCATTCAGTCCCACCGGCTTAGGTGATATAGGCGGAGGTGATTTGGGGGCCTGCTGCTCCTGCTGCTGCTGCTGCTGCTGCTGCTGCTGGCTTGGAGAATTGTCATTAACATTGACATTTGACACCTGTGATGAAGGCTGTGAGGGCTCTCGGTGTTCATGAGTTTCCTCTGTTCCTGATGGCGTCGGATGCTCTTTGGGAATCTTTCCGGTCACATAGTATATGACCTGAGAAATTAAAATGGTACTGTTTAAAAATCAGAATTTAGAACATGTCAGTCTGCACATGAACATAATAGCAATATAACCAAAAGTCATACGCACCCCTTGGCTCTGTCTCAGAGTAGAGTTCCCGTTTTCATCCGTGTCTGGAACTTTATCATCCCGACTGGGCTCTGAGCTCTGCTAGGAGAGTGTGTGAGGGAATAATATTACTCTGCAACTGGTGGGTCAGGTCGCCGTGGATTAACATTTATGACTGCAGTAGCGGCTGCGCTATCAGTACTGCAGTGAGCGATTAAGTTCCGGCAAAATATCTGCAGAGTGTACTATTTGAACTGACTCTAGTATCAAACTGTATGACATTATTATGATTTTAAATGCTATATGGCAAAGCCTTTTCAGAAAATGTTCATAAATACGATTTGAAAGAATACGTCTCCACACTTTCGAACAGCCAGATCATTAACGGTTAAATCCTGTCTTTTTTCTTTTTTTTTTTGCAATGTTAACACCGATGATACTAAAACTATTACTTTACTTTTACATTTAATTTTATGTTAAAAACAACAACAACTAAACCAACAAGTCTTTTCAACCCCTGAAAAATCAAACCGCGTTCACTTAAATTAAATACTTAGAACCACTCAATACTGCGCAATATTTCTTTTTCTTCTTAGTAGTACTATTTTATAGACAAATCATCCGCTTCTAGCTAAGTTTCTGATCTAGTGCATAAATCTACACCACCAGAACAAAACTTTTTTTTGACTACTTAGCTTTCTGCCAACTTTACATGTGTACCTTCTGTTATTTTGTCTATATGCCAGAGCTCAGTCTAGTTAACAGTGATTGAAAAACAAAAATCATATTAAATGCAGCTTGTGTTAAAAGTATCGATGTGACAAAGTTCAAGGGTTGTGGTTGTGCAGCTGGGAAAGCATAGTGATGTCAAGTGGAGCAAAGATGCAGAGAAAAGTCATTCCCCAGAGATAAGAGAGGGAGAAAAAAAAGCATGCAAAGTGGCCAGACTGACCTCTAGTGAACCAAGTCTGCAAAAACAGGTTGTGTCAACATACTTGGGTGTTTTTGAAGCATTTGTCAATTATTGAAGCAAAATCTAGCAGGATGATTTTAAAGAGTTAAAGAAAGACAGAAGACGATTTGATTGCCTGTAGAATACAGTGCTGAGGTCTTTATTTATTTAGAGGAAAAGACAAGTAGTAATTAAAGCAATGGTAAAACACATCATTGTCTTGTCCTGGCACACAAAAGACACAACATCTTTTCAGAAGTTTCATTTAATGCAGACTTAATCCTGAAAAGCTGCAGGATCCAGCGGAATCAAAGAGAGAAATAAGAAGAGGCGGCAGGGAAAGGAGGTTTTTATGTCTGGATTTTTTTTTTTTTTTTTTTTTTTTGGGAGGCGGCTGTTGCAGGTTTCTCTCGAGCCAAAGCAAGGATGCAAAGTTGTAGAAGTGTTAGAATACAGCCATCAGTTGTATCAGACCGTTGGCAGAGGCAGGCAGTTAGCTGGACAGCTGTACGGCGACATACATTTTACCTTTTTCTCTTTGACAGGCAATAAAGGCCCTGGTCTTAGCTCTCTTATTTGTGGTTCAATTCGAGTGGTGGGATCTACCAAATTTTTCACCCCTACTTCTTTAACTGTGCACTTCTGGAAAACCTGAAAAGTTTAGAAAAGTGTAGGGGAAATGGGGACAAGGATTTTGAGGAGGGAAGGAGTATCTTCATCACTATGACAGATGTGAATGGAGATGTTGAATTCATATGTCAGCTGTCAGTGCCAATCCTCCCTCTTCTGAGGAGGCCAACCACCGTAGGAAGAAATGAAAGGCAACCCACGCCCAAAATGCAGAAATCAAGTAGACCCTCCCCCCAAGAGTGTGTATGTGTCAGAGTACATCTAACCTGGAGTTCTGCCATGATTTTGTCCCCTTCATCCTCCTCTTCTCTTGTCACAGAAGCAAGGATGGGTGGAGGGGTCGTGGGCTTCTTGGCCTCCGATGGTGCTTTATTGGGCTTTGGTTGGGGAGTGGGAGGTGGGCCCTCCTCTTCACCTTCCTGGAAAAAAAAAAAATCAAAGGAAATCTATGAGACAAAGACCTTCTTGCTTGTAAGCAGTGGTTGTGTGCTGAAGATTGAGCCCTTGTTTTGACTGACCTGAGCCGATACGGACTCCTTCCTGCTGGTGTAGACCACCTCACCAGAACGTGTAGTGGTCATGCCTGAGCTGGAGCTGGTGTAGGTCTTTCTTGGAGGAGGAGGCGGTGGTGGAGACTTACGGGATTTTTCTGATCCCTGCCTGATAATACTGTCAGGAGATATGGGCTTGGAGGCAGTCTTGGTGGAGGGTCTTTCCTGCACAGGTTTGGCTGGTTTCTCTATTACAGGCTTCGGGAGTTTCTCAGGCCCCTTCTTGGCAGGTTTGTCTGACAGAAACTCAGACTGGGGTTCTTTCCCAAAATATATTGAGATTAATTTAGTTGTATAGGGATGTATACCTTAAAATTTTCTATCTTGATGTCACTTGTGCAAATTTGTACAAACCTGTTGGTGACTCCAAAGGACTATGGGTGTGTGCTTGTTCACCACAGGCAGCAGGGGGCAGTCCAGGGTTGCCTTCCATGTCTAGACTGGGAATTCCCTTCATCATGTTGGCCTGGGCCTCCTGCAGGATCTTCTCAAACTCTTTCCCATCATAATGCCCCATGTTCTGCCTCCTCTCTTCCCACTCCTTCTCTGCTGCCTGTAAGGTAGAGAAAGTTGGAGGAAAGATTCAGGTGGGTCTTCTAATTCCGAGGAGGCTGAATAACGAAACATAGAAACGCTAATACAATGTAGTGAGGATATGTCAGTCCTTGGACAACTAAATATTATATATATATATATATATATATATATATATATATATATATATATATATATATATATATATATACACACACACACACACACAGTATATAATATACCTCAATGGACATCGCTCTACTCTTGCTTTTGTCCTGACTATTCTGCAGCTCTTCTATGACCAGATCCTGGCTCGTAGTGCTGTTGCCGTTATTCACTGGGTTCCCATGTGTCTTCTTATTACGAGTGGGGCTTGGTGGATCTGAGGCTTCCACTTTGGGAGATTCCCGGCCTTGAGTTTTGCTCAAGTTGGGACTGTTAACTTGAGTGGGGCTTGGTGTAAGTGGCGGACTAGGCTGAGCAGATAAGGCTGCCGACTGCTGGGACTGCTGAATGTGGACCGGAGAGCTCTGAACATGATGGATAACCACCGGAGAGGAAGGCATCACCTCGGATCTAATGGTGGAGCTCTGGGGCTCCAGTGGGGTTGCTGTGGAGCCAGGTTGGACTGGCACAAGGGGAGTTTCAGCAGGAGCCTCTGCTACCGCTGAAGGGCTGTTGTCCACAGGGATATTCACTGAAGGATCAGATGCTTTCTGAGAGCCCTCAGTTGCACATCTGGAGAGATGAAAAAGGATGCAACACAACCTGGGTAAAGATCTTTAACATTTCTGTTTGTCAAAAAAACGTAATTCTTACCACACCAAATGACTAATTTTTAAGACACAGTACTGCTTCCATACTTGATAGAAATCCATTTTATAATCCAAACCATTAAATTCTACAGTTTGACGCATTTCAAGTAAAACACTTGAGAATCATATGGCGAAAGTGGGAGAACCACCGAGAGAAAGTTTGGAGTCTGTGACACATAAAAATGGAAATAAGGTGCAGCAGTGTCCACCAAATTAATTCAGTTATCGGTTCAGTGGAGGTGATGGAAATAAATCAAGTTTGACGCCAGACTCCTCTGTCCACACAAAATTACCTCTTTGATGGAATAAAGTCCAGCTTGCCAGTATAATCAAACAGAACAATCTCCCACACCACAGACCCCTGTGAATATCTGTTTTCTCCCACAATTCCCCATTTCTCAATCCCCAAAGCTCCAATACCTCCTCCCCTCTATGATTTATCTTCTTTGGCACTTCTTCACCCTACCTCCTCAGACTGCTGAGTGTGTCAGTCAGGCTCTTGACCCGTTTCAACATGCTGTCCAGTTTATGAGGCTCCTCCTTCAAAAACTTGACAGCTTCCACTTCCACCCTGAGCACAGCTCGCATCCTGGTCTGTAGGGCTGGAAACTCTCCTACGCAAACACACGCATGAAGGTCGCCGCTGGTATTTTATCATTCAATTGCTCCATTCAATTTGACATTCGATCTGATTACCATGGAAATGGAAGCTTTGAAATAACTATGACCAATGCACAGCAATATTTTCAGAGAGTATATTACGTGCCATCTTACCTTTGAGCCCTGCCAGAGATTCTCCCACCTTCCTCAGAGTCACTGCTCCCTCTTCCACCTCCTTCAGCGTCACCACTCTGTTTGATGCTGCGGAGTCCTTCTGCAGGGAGCCCACATACTGCTCCAGCTCACTGCAGAAACCCAAACACGCCAGAGAGAAAAGAAAGATGAGTTTAGGATTGAAGAAAGCGCTTTTGTTCACAATTTATAAGCGCAAAGAAATTTCATAAATATATGTCGTCATCCAAAGATTAGTCTGAATGGACGATGTTGACCTCGTCATTCTGTAACTCAACATTAGTTGATATGTAGTTTTGACTTTGACCATTTCATTTTCTTATTAATTTTTTAAATTTTATTTTATGTTCCATTTTTCCAGTCTCTTTTTTTCTATCTTTCTTTTTTAAACAGCTCATCTATTTTTTATGTGGCATCTATTCACCTTCCATGTATGCTTCTATGTAACATTTTTATTCGCATACACTTCCTACTTTTCTTTTTACTACTTTATAAAAACAAAAAATAAAATGTTCCCAATTATGTAATTGGGATTCTAACTTTTTAAAGTTTATTTTAAGCCAGCTCTTCCCACTTCGTTTACTCTTTTTGAACACTAGGGGGCAGGACCCAATCGGTTATTTTACTGATCCTACACACTGACTGGGCAAACACTTTCCACCATGATGAATACAAAAGGAAGACACTTAGATCACATGAAGAACACATAAGCACATTAATAGTGACAATGCACTTCTCACTACACGCTGCTCTTGCCTGTCTAAATCAGATTACTTAAACTAGACTGGATTAGATTTTATCCCCAAACCACAAATGTTGACACATCGGATGAGTACTTTTTTATGAGAGGGCTACATAGAAAACATATTAAGTTGCTTCAGCGCCATCTCCATGCTTGGGAAAACCGGCTGCTCCGAAGGGAAATATGCCGAACGATAACATTGTGTGCAGTGTTGGATTGCATGAGAACGACTAAAATGGTGTTTCATTGTGGCCAGGTACCCCAGAGAAACACTCCTTTATAGAAGGCCCCTGAAGGCAGGCAGGAAAGACAATCAGAAGACAATGTGTTAAATACCTGTTGGTAACAGGGGGAAGAAACACAGATCCTCCTTTTTATCAAGTCTCGAACAGACAGAAAACCAGACTACATCACCATAATGTGTGTCTGTGTGCGTCAGGTAGCCTTTCTAGATAGCACTTGAAAATCCCTGAGATGCTAATGGTGAGAACATTTGCTTCATCGAAGGCTGCAGGGAAGATATGATTGTCAGCCAAGCCAGAAGTTGGTATCACAATGGATTCCCTCCATCAAAAGCCAAAAACATTGTTAAAATTGGATTGTGTATTACTGCACCAAATACACACACTATGGCACAAAAAAGTTGACGAGACTTACATGCTGTGTTCACACGAGACCTTATTTCAGGTTAGGGATGCCTGATATTATCGCCGTGTCATCGGGGTCGCCGTATATTGGTCATTAGTGTATTGGTCCAATTGGCGATATCAATATTGGCACAGCAAATCAAAACTAATTTCTTTATTTTTGCTCACGGTGGTTGTTTACGGTGAAGCTGCAACGAGCGATGCGTTTTAAAAAAAAATGTTTTGGAAACAAACAAAAATGGTAGCCTTTCTAATTCAATTTATGAGTGTTTTCAGTAAGAATAAAATGTAAATATCATTTAAACTTGATTGTAAAATATCAGGAACTCGGATACTGAATCATCAGCTACATCAACGTCGTACATCCCTGCATCAGGCATTGAAGCAAAAAGCCACTGACTCTATGAGACGAGGGGACCGGACCTCCAACACTCTTGACTTATTCATGTGTTTTAGGACTCATTCCACTTTACTGTGTGCATATGTGTATATTCACCAAGAATAATGTCATTCTTATCAATGAAACCTATAATGTGGGATCACAAACGTGTGATTAACGGTGAGTACAGCAGGGAATACCATTGCTGCAACTCAACAGAGACAAGCAAGCTTTGAGTTGTGTGTTTTTCCTCAGAATAAACTTTGTCACCATCCGTATAATCCTCAAGCAATGATTGTTAGAGGATAATGATTAACTACAAACTCATCATAATATAACTTTCCCGCAGGACAATGGGCAAAAAAAAAATCAAGCGGACTTGTGCAGGAATAGCAAACTCTTCCACTAAATAACCGTTGAAGCCTTTATTATTGCCACAGAATTATAAAATGATACAAAAGTACCTTTTTAGGTCATGATAGATTTAGTTCTCTGCTTGAGAGGTCAGCGGTTTCTCCCACTGGCCAAGAAGCCCTAATTACCAAGCTTATTTAAAGTACCAGCAGGCGTATTTTGCTGACTCACACCTGGCTGGACACTAAAGGGTACCGGAGAGTTTTATCTATTGATTTAGTTGCTCATTTCAGTCTCCATGAGCAGTTATCATTGGGTTTATTCAAGCATAGTCTCGCCACTGTCTAGCAAGAGAACACTGTTTGACCTTGCCTATAAACATCTAAATAAAAAGGATTCAATTACTGCTCCCTGTTGGCAAGATGAGGCAAGTGAATTAAAATAAAAGCAGTGAATAATTACTGCACAGTTGGGTCGATTGCTCTAGTCTCTGAGAGCTAGGCATGGCTTGCCTGTACCAACCTGTGGGCTGCGATTTACAGGGCGTTGGCTTGTCAAACAGTTCAGGAGGGAATAGCAAAGATGAGTTGATCAAAATGAAGCCTTTTGGTGATTTTTTGTGGTGTGTATTTAGATCTACAATTGAGATCCCATGAATGTAGTTATGAAATGACCCATGATAATCACCGACAAGACATATTTAATCATGAATGGAAGCTGAGTCTATTCTGAGGTTTTTCAACAACTTTTATGGGAGTAAATCAGAGAATTTCACGCATCTTTACCCGAGTTGTGTGAGGACGCGCTCTTCCAGGCCTAAGTACTTGTGCCTGTCCTCTTCCACCAAAGCCCTCTGCCTCTGGACAGGATCCTCCAGACGCCTCATGGCCTCTGCAAGTTTAACACTGATCTCCTGTTCGGCCCGCTTCAGCTGCACTCGGAGTACCTCCTGGTTCTGGAGCTGAGAGGATACGCAGAGTAGAATGACACATTAACAGAAGAGCACACCAGCGTGCTAATTTGTGTGTATGGATCAGACTGGATAGACAGAACCACACGGTTAATTAATAAAAAGGAGAAAGAGGTCTTGCCTGCAGTTGTCTCATCTGATGTAACTGTATCCTGAGGTCAGACACATTCTTCCTGAACTGCAGGAGGTTGACTTTAAGAGGAACTGAGCCCTTGTCTGATGGGGCGACACCACTCTTGGGAGCCAGGACTGGTGAACCACCTGGACCATGCAGAAAAGTCAGTTTTATTCCACCTTTCTGGGAAATAGCAACACCCCCAAAAAACACATGACATCATAATATACACCAACATCAGTTAGATAGTCAGCAGACATATTCTCTGGTCAGACTGTAAAGGGGCCCTCAAAACTTTTCCTTATTTTCTGTTCTAATGTTGTCAAATTAAATGTTCATGTTTCCAAAATACGTTCTATATATATAAAACATACTGTATGTATGTATGTATATATATATATATATATATATATATATATATATATTTGGTTAGCACACCCATTGAACACCTCGGTAGGTGTCTGGGGGTTTGTCCAATCAGATTAAGGCTTTTATGGAAGGGGTACTTAAATAGACAAGCTATAAAATGAATTGAGGGGCTATATTTGTAGTCTGGGGGTCTCTGTACAGTCAACTAAAATAAGAATCTCATTCAAACTACTCATTCATCCTAGTTTGAGTTGAGATTTATCATCTTTTCAGTGTGCAAATACAAACAGAAGAGCGTCTTTTAATAATCCATATTTTCAGTATGGAATGAAATGATGAAGAATCCTCAGGTCGGTTGGTTGTGTGTTCCTTCTTTCAGTGATATTAAACCACGTGGGTAGTTTGGGTCTAGATAGATCTGCAGAATTAAAAACAACTAGAGAAAATGTGGTTCATATGGAGTTTATCTGCTATGAGCCACACAACGAATCCGGAAATGTTCTCTCCTCTGACACTGAGCCTCACCCTTTTGTCAGAGCAGTAAGAGAAGAACCAGCTATTGTCTTCAGAATCTCAAAACTCTATTCACTCCTGCTTATCCTTCAAGCTAGCTGACAACTGCCGTGACTTGTACTACAGGTTACAATGTACACATGGTCGTGCTCGGGGCCTCGGGGTGACTTATGCCCATCAACGGAAGCTCTGGCTGTGCAGTAACGATGAAAAGGCAATTGAAGTATCACAATGAGCAGCGCTGCGGCTTTCTCATGACTGTTGACAAGACAGAAATTACCCTGATTTTCTGGTGTCTAATTTGCTCTGTAAGCTACATTTGAAATGTGTCACGACACGTAAACGGAGGCGCGTTTTTCCTTCTGCCACAGGTGAGAAACTTTGATCCCACCTCGATCTGTCCGCAGACCGATGGAACTGCTGAATCATCTTGGCAAGCTGGAGAACTGAGTACGGTAAGTACTTTGAGGGGCCTGTGTTATCTCAGCTGGCTCGTGTCTTTTAACTCCTATTAAAGCGTCTGTATGAGGGGGAAAGGGTTGTTAGAAATATAAGATCTCGCTTCCCTCCCTGCTCGCTGCGCCGCTCATTGCAGGCTGTTGACAGACACTGATGTGTGGGCTTGTCTGCACAAGATATAACAGCGCTAAAAAAAGACGAAATAGCAAAGAACACCATAATACTTACCTGAGCTGTGTGCACTGTGGGCTGGAGATGACGTCTTCGGTGGTCTTTCGCTGCAGCCACAGAAAAATTCATTAAAGCAGGATTTTCAGAGGGGAAAATAAAGCAGTGTTTTGAAGCACTTGGACTTAAAGGTTAGTATTAGTAAGGACAAACACATTGCAACCAAGTGTGATGGGAAAGACTGACAAACCAAAGAGGTTAAAATGATGTTAATGATGTTAAGCTTCGTCAGTGCTTAACATAGCATACAAACTCATAGCAGTCACAGACCTTTTAGACTGTCGAGCAAACATTAACACAAAGACAGAAATGCAAAGAGTTAGAATGCAAACCAAACACAGGAGGCCATTTACATAGAAAGCCAATGACTCACGGTCTTCCCTATTTCCTCTTCACCAGATTAATATGTTCCATATGGTGATCTTTCTCACATTTGCCCTTTGAGACTCCATTTCCCCTGATGCCTCACTCTGCCCTGTACTGCGATTGCTTACCTTAGAGGCTCCTTGGTGCCACTAGTGTTTGGCCCCTTTAAAAGTGCATGCTGAACAAGACCAGTCAAGCTGGCAATCTGTTGCTCCATAGCCTTCATTCGCTCTCTGCAGAAACATCAGAAAATTCTACTTTCAGCACTGAGAGCTGCCAATAGAGCAAATATTAGCTCAGACTGAGCAGGGTAGGGTTGTTAGCAGAATAATCAATTGTCCTTAATTATCTGGCCATCAGTCCTTTTTACTGTTTAGTGAGCGTATTATAGGGTAGGTTTTTTTTTCTGCGATTGACTTGCAATTATGCCTTCAGTAAATATTAACTCTTGTCAAATGAATTACAACTGTGCAACAGCATCTGAATCTTTAGAAAAAAAGAAAATGGTTGCACCTTAATAGAATAAACACGATGGATGAAAATAATCCTCAGGTTGACACAGAGAGCGATCAAAAAGTCATGTTGTTATTTTGTAAAAATTAAGTGTCACAGTGGGGGAAGGACTCAAAAACGAGAGGAAGGACAATCCAAAAATTACATTTCCTCAGACAGCCCAAAACTGAAGGTTGAACAGGGATGCCACAATGAGATTTCTTGGTAAGCCTTTGTTTTTGGATGTCATCATTTAACTTGAGGAAGGATATGGGGCCAGCTGAGGACACAAGGGAGGAGGTGGGTCCAGCTCTACTACAAACAACAGATGGACAATGGGTCTATGGGAACACAACAGTGCCTAACCTCAGTGTCATACTGCACACTCTAAAGAATACGAATAACTTTTTGGGAAATACACAGATTTGCTAGACTCCCCAGAACCAGAAAAGAAGAAAGTTAGTTTTCTCTCATCTGTGTCAGACCCGTGCTAGTTAGCTTAGCACAACAAACTGCAGTGGAAGGGAAGGTTAGCATACCTCAAAAGTCATCAAACTCACATTACTCCAAAACTGCCATTGCCTTCATTAATAAAACAAGGGTTGTGTATTATTTAATCACTTTTGACTGAGGCATGCTAATCTGCCCACCCACTACAATTTATTGCGCTCTGCTAATTAGCGGTGAGCGTTGTGGATCTCAGCTCCCAAATGCACAAATAGAGGAAAGGACCGTCTTCTTGCCTGGTTCTAGAGAAAATGAAACATAAGCATATTTCTCAAAAAAAAAGAAAAAAAAAAGTTGACATGTTCCTTAAACATGAATGTTTTCTATGACAGCTACAGAACAGTGAATGTTATGATTATTTTTCCCATTAAAATTCCTACACTCTTTTCCCAGACTCCCAGGGCACTTCTAAGTTTGGGGCTGCACGTGTGGTCCCGCCTGATCTGTTTGACTGATCTGACTGATTTCTTTTTCAATCTGGTCAATATTTTCTTTGGTTTTTCCAGGTACGCACAAACCCCCTGTAACCTTCCTTTTAATAAACTCCAGTTCTTGCTTTCTATTCTATGTTTATGTGCTCTCATAAAATCAGAGTAGACAAATCTAACCCAGGTACAAAAAGTCTGCTGGATTAACTGACTCTAGATTAAACTCTGTTGTTGCAACAACAGTCAAAGAATAATCCCCAAAAAAATATGCAGTGGGTTAATAGGGTTTTCATATACTATCCTGTTACAACAGTAGAAGCTTTGTCTGGATCTACTCGCTTAATACTCAACAATCAGCTCCAGAATTGGAGAGCAGACTGTGAAAATGAACATTGGAAAAGCAGGACCAGAGACATAAACCAAATTGATGCATCATCATATGCATTAGTCTGCTGTACGTGTGCAGATCTCGATGCTCGAGACAGTGAGAGGGCATGTCGGTTAGGGTGAAACTGGGATGCATAGTTAGTTCATGCTTTGATGCAGTGTCACTATCCTAGTTTTCATAATCCCAACAACTCATACTCTATCATGTTCGGTCCCCCCGTGGCTTACCGTGTCTGATTGTCACTGGCAGCAGGGACAGGCCCTTGAAGGTGACCCTGGAGGTCTGCAACCACAGGTGAGCCCATGTTGTTTCTAGGCTTGGCCCCTGTTACTTCCTCCTTCCTGAAGGACTGACGGACAGGTGAGCTTCTCTCCATGGGCACACCATGCGGAGGCCCGCCATGGATGTCAATCATCCGTACCTCAGCCATCCGGTGAGGAGATGGGGGAGGAGTTTTGGAGCCCAATGTAGGCAGCTGGCTGTTTCTGGACTTCTGCCTGTATAGAGAAGGGTGATCGATGGAATCTGTAGGGCTGGGCCCACTGTAGGAGCTTGTGGAGCGGATAGAAGCACGGTGAAACCCAGCCATACTGTGATCCGGACCGTCGAGCCCAGGATTTGGGTGCGGCAAATGGGCAGTTGCCATGCCTATTCTTCCCTCCTGGAGAAGGTACGGGTCAGCATACAACCCCTCATTTCCACGGGCTAGACTGTGACTCTTCCCACCCATGTCCTCATCTGGCTTGACATCCCGTCTCTCCAGGATGGCGCTGGGACAGGGTGAGATAGAGCGGGCCGGAGGGTTGGTGTTTGGCAGTCGGTCCCTTGGGATAGTGGCACTGCCAGGTATGGAGCCCTGCCGTGGACCAAATGGAATTCGGGAAGGGGACGGTGGCATAGAGTGAGGACTTGGGGGGAGAACTCCCTGCAACGGGTGGTGTGCTGGGGGACCTATGGGGGGCTGTCGCATTGGATTCACCATCTCACTGTGTATCTAAAAAAGTAAAAAACATCGATATGTTATAATAAACTAGTAGTTAATACTCAAAATACAACATAAAAACCCAAGAACAGTCAAAAACCAGACTGCATACCTTTGGCTATTTGAGAGTTTCAGCTACTGTTTATTTTGTATGTATATCCTGTATTTCTGGAATGAACTTGCCCTTGAAACCAAAACATCCATCCAACTCAGTTGACACGGTTGCATTTCAACAAAAATACACCATCAGCAAATTTTCCAGAGGCAGAAAATAGTTACTTGCAAGGCTACTATTCCTGGGCACACAGCATGCACTCAAAGATCTCCAACGTACGCCTATAAAACAAAGTCAGAAGTATGTGGATATTATAATCTCTGCAAGCTCATTTGCTCCCAGATAAACTAAAAACAGCTTTCAAGTACATTTCAAGGGCTATGATTATGTTTAATTTGAATCTGTCAAGAGTGGATTTCTGGGATAAAAACGAATATATGAGGCCTCTCGCTGCAGGTGGTAAAACTACAAACCAGGACAGACTTAAAAGAATGTAGGGGAAATATTATGAAGTCTGCAGTGAGTCTATTCTGTGTGACATGTGTGACTGCTGTCACAACAATTAGTAACAATTGTGTTATCAAATTTCTTTATTTGCGGTGAGAAGGGACACTGTCAGTGTCTTGCAATCACTTGAGAAAAAAAATCAGTTTTTCTGAATTAACAACTAAATTAGCTCATGAATTTTGAAAAAAAACAGTCTTGTTTTTTGACATTTTCCCCATTTTTCTGGAAAAATAGGTATTTATTTCTGAAAATCCTAAAGCTCTGTTTTTCTAAATGAAAGAGAACATAAATCATTAATGCAGAAAACTAAGCATGTTTTTGTCAATCTAAGGCAAAACGCTTCTGTGTAAATCTACTGAAGTGTTGTTGTAAAAACCTATTAATTATTCCTTTCTTTTTCACTCCTCATGTATCATGCATTAATGATATAAATGGGAAATCAAGTTTGTTCCCAATGACGGAACACTCTGAAAATGAGGTCGCAGGCATTGCCAGTTCCCTAAAAAAAGACTCTTAATCGATCAGACAGCTTCCTGTATGCACTTCAAACTTGTGGCTTCTAGAAAGTCCGACGTCTCCCTGCAGCCTCAGCGATACACGGAAACACACGCCAGTGTTCAACCCATAAAATCAAAGACCCTCAAGACCAATCTAGGGCTCTTTTTGAATAAACACAACTGGCTGCAGTGTGTTGGAGGTGACAACTCTGTGTTGAGGAGTGTCACATGCAGGGCTGAATTTAATCCACCTTCCTAAGTTTGACTCTCTGTTCCTGTCAAACAAACATGCTATTGTTCCTCAAGGTATGACTCACGGGTTGCACTTGCAAAGAAAGACAAATAAGTCAAAGTCTAATGCCAGGCCCACTTTTCTTTTTTCCTTGACATTGACTTGCAGATTCACAGAGTGAAGAACACAAAAAAGTAGGTGTGGCACCTACTGTGTGTGTGTGTGTGTGTGTGTGTGTGTGTGAGAGAGAGAGTGTGTGTGTTTGTTTGAGCTGGAAAACAACTGCTCAAGAGGTACAGTATCCAAGGTCCCAAGCTGTGATAATAAAGCAACAAAAAAAGAAGGAAAGGGATCAAAAACCAAAAGCAGCATGCACAGTTCATCACTATAACAGCAACTATTCTGAACAAGCCGCAAAACATATAATAGAGACTCTGACAAGCACAGAGCTGCTACTGCAAACCATCATCAAACCCTTAATGACTTTCTCCATCCAACACGCCTGCCTGCACTCATTGTTGCCTTGGCCTCATCAATTTCCTTCGAGAGCTGCATAACATTTATTTGCCAATCCCAGCACAATTCAGGCCACATTTAGGTATTTCTCCTCACAACATGCATAAATCTCAGCTTCCAGACCAAATACAGCATAAAGACTTGAAAAATAAACACGAGGAGCCGTGTCAGGAAAATGAGAGGCCTTGTTGAGGACACTTTGAATTTAGCCGGTAAATTTCTTAAAACCTCGCCTTTTTTTAGTTTCCACTGTGCTCCGCGAGTGCAAAAGTTGCCTGGACCACTTGCCATGTCCAAATGGAGAAGTTTCCAAAGTGGCTCCACAAAATGGCAGCGTTTCACTGGCAGCCGAGCGAAACGGGAAGAATTGCGCTGCACGCAGATATGTGTTAACACTTTAAAGGGCTAGTTCACTCAAAAAAACATGAAAATTCCCTCATGCCAACTTAGGATCAGAAAAAGTTTCTTTAGTCCAGATAAAAACTGCTGGAGTTTCACAGGAAACCCCAAAACTAGACCTTAATAAATTTCAAGCTTCAAGACAGAACTACTGGCTGCATGTTTGGATACACCTAAAGTTGATTTTGATGAAAATATGATGGGAACTTGCTTACAAAAAAAAAAAAAGTAAAAATAAAATGTTAACATTGAAAATGTAACTCAACTAAATTACATAAAACAGGTGGATTATTGAAAGGAGAACAGATGAAACACAATTCTGTTTGCAAAACATCTCCTCCATCTATGTGTACATAACATCGCCTCTGACAGCCACTATTGACTGTTCAGTGCGTATGAGGCACTTTCGGTGAAAAACTACGAAGTAAACAACACAATATCATGAAACGTGAAAACATTCTGCTGTTTATTTCACTTATAAAGCTTCAGTTATTGTGCAACCTTCAATCAATAAGATTGCTGTCATAATATTTAGGCTTTGCTGGCCAGAAAACATGGATCGCTGAGGATGCTACCAAATCCTACGGCTGGAATTCCTGCAAGGACATTCAATAGCTCAAACAGATGTTAAGCCCCCCCCCCCACACACACACACACACACACAACCCAAGGAGTGTTTGAACAGGTGTACAGATCAATAGGCTATAATATTTGCTTTTTGGCTTCGAACGCCATTGTTCCTTCTTTTTTCTTTTTTTTTTTTTTAAATCAAAAAAGTCTCCCTCAAGCCTCCTTTACAAGCTAACAAACAAACACGATGTGCAGCCTGAGGATCACAGCTGCAAAGAACAGAGCCACTGTTTACAATCCGTCTTTAATGTCTGTGTGTATTGTGGATTTACATTTGTATTGTTTCTATGTAAAAAACGCACACAAAAAAGGGGCAGCTTTCAGAAAAGCAGATGCATCCGAGAATAATACCATCCAAGTATCATTGAATAAATCAGTTTGGGCAGGTCTGAGCTGTGTAATTCACAGACTTAAACTCCCAACACGTACCAAGTATATGTGTCGGTTGCAGCTTGGTGAAACTGTGACGGAGCAAAACATGACAACAATCTCTACTTTATGTATGAGTTTCACAATATTTGCGTGATGAAGTAACCTAGTTCTCTTTGCCTCACGTGTGTTAGTTCAGTGTGTGTGTGTGTGTGTGTGTGTGTGCGCGCTTCAAAATCTGCTGGTTCAGCGAGGGATCTTTGAAAAGAAATTATGTTAAAAAGGAGTGGGAAAGAACTGTTAAAACATTAACTTTTAAATTCCTTTTAAAGTTTTCCTTGCATCTTTTTCTGCCTTTTTTTCCTCCATCCATTTCTCCATGAGAACCCCATCACAAAGAAGCGGTCTCGCAACTCACCTGTGGGCGGCTGCTGTGCCATGCAAGCTGACCCTGGACCCCTTAAACCATCCTCACGTTTACCTCATCAGTGCTTTATCAATTTCCCTGTGCACCACTGTGGCATATACAGTATATGGCAACAGGATTAAGGTTTTATGTAAATTTTGCAGCATCACAATAGTGCTGCCTAGAAATCAGTGGCAGGCAGGGAGGAGCGGCGGGTTAGATAAAGGGTCAGACGGATTAGAGAGGCACATTTGAGGAGGAACATTCGAGGCAAGGGTTCTTTAGGGGGGCTTTACTTTTGTTACATCAGCAGGAAACAACATGCTGGAATCCTAACAAGAGAAAGAGATTCGAGCTGATATTGAGGAAGAATGAACAAGAAAAAAACAGCCTGGAGAATTGAGTTCAATTGTTCCTTAAGCAAGCTGCAGTAGAGCATACAGGCGAGGCCCAATTGCGGGCCCCAAGGAGAACAATATGAGACCCCCCCCTTTCCCCAACAGATTAAGTGGAGGCAAGGGGGACATTCCTATCCTTAACGGCAAACAGGATGTAAGAGTGAGAAGAATTAGAGGCTGGTCTGGCTATTCTATCTGCGGCTGTCTCCCTGCAGCTGCTGCTGCTAACGAGACAATCATTTTCACTGCTGTGTTCGCGGCTGCTCTGGTTAAAAGCACTCACCCTGGCGTCACCGTTGGGAGGTCTGGGTCCATGACTGAAGGCCTGCGCTGGATCTTTGTGATAAACCTTCAGACAGGAGTGGTCTGTGATATTCCTGGAGGGGGAAGAGACATCCAGTGGTAAGAAGGTAGCCCAGACAACACCATCGGACATCGGGCGATCCTGCATTTGCCTGGATCTCTTTAGTCGTCCCACCAAAGGAACATATCCTGACAGAGGCTTTGGCCATCCTTTGTTATGTGACATTTAAAAAAAAAAAAAAAAAATCTATGAAACAACCACTAGTACTGTTGGCTTGAATATATAAAACCGTCTCTTTTACACATCTCCTGCTCACTGTAGTGCTGATCCATGTACCAACCTTCAGGCACTACGGGACAATTTTTTTTACAGCCGTAATAAAAAATAAGTCACAAAGTACACATCCCACTAGAACAGGAAGTCTGGAGACACAGGGGCAAAAGTTGCTTATGACTTGAGGGGGAAAAAAAAGTTTTTTTTTTTATCGGAAAACAACCAAACAAGAAGAAATGGCTGTACACTTTTGCAGCACATGGTCTGCTGTATTATTGAGAAGACCTGCTGGTAAATACGAAACCAGCGAGGTGCAAGGAAAAGAAAAAGCACATGTACTTGCCTGCAAGGGTGCTTTTTTTGTAAATGATATGCACAAACAGGATACTGTGAACACTACGCTGTGAGAGGCATAGACACGTTGCAAAAGTTCCCAATGTTCAAACTTGGAGCAGAAGAGAAAGGACAACAGGCAGGAAATCTCCCAGCAGCGCTCTGGGGTATTTTGGGATTTACTTCAGACAGTTGTCTGCCATAAAATTTCACCTCCAAATGACTTTCTAACATCAGTGGAGACAGAGGGACAAATGGTTTCCCAGCCAGTTACACTTCCCACAAAAGGGGACAGGAAGTGCTCAAGAACAGGAAAAGGAAAGGCTTTATGGAGTATTCGGAACGTTGGGTGTCCTGTCAAACTGGTGGTGGGGGGGGGGGGGGGGGTCATGCACGATTCTTTCTGCATCCCTTTAAACATGTTTGTCACATAAAAATATTTATCTTTACCTGACATCGGAAAGCTCGTAGTACATATTCCTCATGTCATCTTTGACATAGACTGCAACGCTGGGTGATTCCAACATCTTCATGGTGAGCTGCTGCGGGAAGGCACTGACAAACAGGGCTCTGACTGTGTCGATGCTGGTAATCTCATTAGGCATGCGGATCTGTTTAGTCTCATCCCCGTACTGCAGGTACAGCACACCTACGGACAGACGGTGGAGAAGTAGGGCGGGTTAGCCAGGAGTCACCTCCTTTCTTTCACTCACATTTCAGATTTTCAACAGACTCTTTCAAGATGCTTAATAGGTGATTGCCTCATTGAATTGTTAAGGTATTAATGCAAACACAACATTTCCTGCAGCCAGTAGTAAAAACTGCCGCATAAACCATAGAGTTGGCAAGCAAAGAAAGTTACTGACAGCTAATTCTAGAATGCAGTTTTTTGCAGTCTTTGTTCTGACTTTTAAATCAGGCTTCAAAATCAATGCTTACAGTGGATTGTGACCATCAGCTTATGCAACATGTGGTATTTGACCAAGTCATTCACTCCGTAAAATCCAATTATTTGTTATTTAGAAAGTCAGTCAGATACGGGACAGGAACAGTGCTATGTGTGTGCTTGCAGGGATAGAGCAGTTGTGTATCAAAAAGGCCCAGGGCTGAACCTCTGAACTCTGGGTGTGGCCTCTCTACTGTGCTTTAGAAAAACAGATGTGTCCACAAAATGTAAGGCCACGCCCACACAGCACTTGTATAAACAATGCCAAAGGAAAAAAAAAAAAAAAAAGCGCAGCCCTATTTCTATTTTTGGATTTGGGGCAGTGATTTAATCATCTGCAGCTAGAAGAGAGCAATTATTGAGTAAAGGAAAGAAGCCAAATGTGTTTTTCTGTTATGTTGCATCATATTTCATGAGAACCGTCCGAGACTCCTATCAAATGCTCTAGAAATAGCTGATTTGAAGTCAAGGAGCAACAGTTTTACTTGGTGTAACCCCATAAAAGGACGAAGCCAATAAAAGCTACCAGATGTTGGTGAAATATTACACAAGATCCTACATGCTCCATGAAACAGAGTCAGACAGAGCAAGGGCAAATCCAGGAAATCAAACTGCTGAGTCTGTCCATTGGTCTGTCTGGGTTTCTGTGCAGTAATAACAAAACAAAGTGCCTATCTGCAGAATAAATGTATTTTTTCCCCAGAGAGCTGTTCTGTTAACAGTTAACCAGTGTCTCTCCAGATGTATTGAGACCGAAAAAAAAAAACAACCCCAAAGTAGCGCTATGACAAAAGCGCCATTGACTGAGCGTGCTTTATGAATATTTCAATTCTTTAACATCGGTTTTTATTATCGAGGACAATGTTGACTTGCTGGCTTCTAACAAAGGGTCGTGTTACATTCTTGAGAGCCTGGTTTCACTCAGGATTGGAAGCAAATGGCCAGTGGGTTTCCTGACCAAATGGGCACACCACAGCAGACGGTGTTTAAATGTTTTCCATCTCCCCCAAGTGGCATACAAAGTTTCAACTTAGCGCTTGAGTTTCAAATATTCTCTTAAGTCTTTTAAAATGCATCAATTCGCTAACAAAAAAAAAAGACACACTGCTGCAAAAACACTACAAATAAAACCATCGTGTAAATGTTTTTAAATACGCAGATGCAAGAATAAAAATGATACTCACATTAGAGGGTTTTAAGGATTTCCTAATTTCTGCTTCTGAGTCTTATTTGAATAAAAAAAAAAAAATCACTCAACAACTTCCACAGTAAAAGCAGTAGACAGCAGGATGCTCCAAATGCCCGTTGGGACCCAGCGAAGTGAATGTTTGTGCATGTGTGAGCCTGTGGGAGGGACAGGGTAGCAAAAGTGGTGCCCCTTTTTTCTCCACCCCCTTCATCACACCATAACCCCCCACTGTCCTAATGCTTTGTCCTGATGGTTTGTAGAAAGAATGAAAGAGATGGAGTGTGTGTGTGTGTGTGTGTGTGTGTGTGTGTGTGTGTGTGTGTGTGTGTGTGTCCATACAAGTTTCTACGGGTTTTTTTTGTGTGGTTGTGGCATTTCTACATTTTGAGCAAAACAAGATACTGGCTGTAAAAAGTCCAGACAATGATACCCTGATGTTTTAACCATGTTCACTTTGTTCAAAAGGCTCTTGGCTCCTAATCAGCAGCAGATACTTTGCCGAGTTACCGTTGAAGACTTTACAGACTTCACACTTCGGTGAGTTCCACACGCTCGCCCTTATTCTACACGACTGGCAGTGTACAGGAATGCAAATACATGTGTGGTGATGAGATGACTTATTTTTAATCGTGCCCATAACGCAGTGACGTATTGTGGCTCCCCATAACCATTAACTGCAGACCAAAGTAATCAAAACAGAACTGTAAGCTGAGGTGGAGGAAAAGAGCAAAGAAGTAAAGCAGATGTGGAGGAGCTGTCAAGGTAAAAAGTGAGGTCACGGCATAGTTAAGATGTCAGTTCAGAAGGTTCTTAAACTGTCTAATTCCTAGAAAATGGGACATCACATTTAGAGTACTTCAGACTGGAAAAAACAAAAATTAAGTTTCACCACTCAAGAACCTAAACAGTCGGATTTATCATCCACACGGCACCCTAAAACACAGCCTACCTAGCGAGCGATCCTTTGTCTGGTTGGTTGATCGGACCACAGGCAAGCTGGCACGAACCCGGCTACCTCGGGTGAAGGCGGAGGGTGCGTCGGCCTCAGACATGGCGTCCAGCGACTCCAACGAGGCCAAAGAGAGGTGGTCAACTTGGTCGCCGACGCTGGGCTGCGGGCTGGGGCTGTGCTTGGGGCTTCTACTCTGGAGGGGGAGGCAAATGCGAACATGTAATACGGTAAGGATGAGACCATGGACAACTTACCGTAAAAAAGATACATGCATGACGTTTTACATTCCTGACTGAAAAAAACGTTTTTTATTTGATCACACTTTTGAGATGATGCATGTGTTGGCATTAGAGAAGAACTGCAAGCGGTGAGTAGATCGCAGTCTGGGGTGAGAAGCCTGTCAGCATGGACTTTGAATTGGACTCCGTCACAACAATGAAATCAACCAAATGATCGCAGCCGTGCAAACACGTGTTAATAGTATCCATGCTCGTAAATCCCACACGACCTCTGTGCCGTCTCAAAATATCGGACAGAAGCCGATAAATGTCAGTACCACAGCAAGAAATTTGTCAAGCGACTGATTATGAGTCAGTTTAGAGGATCAGTTCGCTCCGCTGGAATTTGATCCGCTTGACGTGGCATCCTCAAGCCAGAGCTACAATAACATGGTGTGTGACAAGACTACAGAGCCCATTGAGCTATTGTGTGCTTCTGTAAGGTAATCTACACCGCAGGGATGAGGAGGGGACTGAAACTGAGGGGTCGATGAACACTGGGCTCTTTATGAAATGATCTTCTTCTCTGGCAGTAGTTGTAGAGTGAATGCAAATAGAGTCACAGGGCCGGGTCCTCCAGGAAATCCTTGCATACACGTTAAGTCAAAGATTTGTATTTAGTGGAGTTTAAGGGAGCTTTTTCTGGTCTGGCTTAGCAGACAAATAAGCCCGGCAGCCACTGACAGACAAGTGGGCCCAGGCTCTGTTCAGACCAGGTACTAAACACGTGTCACAGGCAATCTGATTTCTCGAGGAAAGTTCTAGTTCTATGTATGTCACATTTAGAGGTGGTCTGGGATGTGTATGGCCACCCTCTTTTAGGAGTGTAAATATTTCCTGGGTCACATTTAGTGAGGACCATCTGATGTTATCTGCAAAAGCTAAAATCCTTTGTTCTAAAATCATGTAAGCTGGCTTTGCTCATGAAGCATGAAGATTTCGTAAAGCCCATATAGAGGGCATCGGATATCTTTAGCAATTCCATTAGGCACGAGAAATGCACTGCTGCCTGCTGCTGGTTAAAATCATTAACACGTTTGGCCTTTTGCTAGCAAAAACAAAGCACGTGGAGCGGAGAAAGTGAGCTCCAATCACAAGTGGTCACTCAAGACGCATTCGAGGGCCAGCTTTTAACTGGCGTACTGAGAGCCGTCCACTTGAGATCAGATCGTCCAAGACGCCTGTTAACAAGACCTTAGAGAAGATGCATAACACTACAACACACACACACACACACACACACACACACACACACACACACACACACACACACACACACACACACACACACACACACACACACACACAGGACAGCACGGTGCAGATAAGATAAAAGGCCGACTAACTGTGTGGGGCGATTGGATTTTCATCAAGTACCTCTGAATGTCAAGCTCAGAATGAAGGGAGGAGAGCATGCCCTTTAAAGACTGGTGTGAGAAAAAAAGGAGGAGAAGAAGAAGAAAATGAAAAGCAAATGGCTAAGCAATGCCAGTGGGAGGGTGAGATGGAAAAAGAACTGGTCATCAAACAAAACAGAGGAACCATGGAAACAACTCAACGTCAACAACAGATGAAGAACAAAGAGTCGGTGAAGGTAGAGTTAAATACTTACCACTTTTAAAAGCCTTTTTTGGGGGTTTGCTTTTATCCAAGACACACAAATCACACAAACCTCTCTACGTTGTGCTTTGATCGAGTATATAAATTGTGATAAATGTCAGTCAGAATATCACATTTTATCATAGCCCATGTGCAATCATCCCCATATTTGCTAAGTCATTGTGCAGGAACGTTTATTTAATGCACCTACGCAGTTTCCTGACACAGCAGAAAAAAAATGAATTTTGCTGAGCCATCACTCAACTCCTGCAATTCCATTAAGATATGCTTAGGTTGCAGCACCCGGAGATTCAAAATACATGAATAAAAATGAGTCTATGAATCGTTAACGCATGATGATCGTCAGCTTTACACAGAAAAGTCACATGGAGTTTGACATGTTACTTGAAACCACACGTGTGTGAGGAAATTTAATAGCAACACTGAATGATTTATGAGCGTATTCACAGGTGGCATCTCCAAGCACGGCTGCCGTGTCTTCTCATGCTATCGTGTCACCTTTGGTGAACTTGAACGATATCAGCCTCCTCCATCAACTTGTATCATATTTTCATGACACGACCGCCTTTAAAATTTGAAAAAACAAACCAACCAACGAAAAAACACTTCAAAAATCCAATGAAAACAATAAACACTAAGGCAATAAGTCACACGAGATGGAAATTATTGCAAAAATACAAATGTTGGTGTATTTATTGGCTAATGTAAGACATGTAACGAAAACCGTGAGGTTATTTAGAAATAGTGAAGAACTACTTTTCATCTGCAAGTTCAAAAGCATCACTACAAGTAAAGTTTTGGCCAAAAAGAACACGCTAAATGTATATTACATGTGTCGAGCACTTTTTTATTTTTTTTTTCCCAATTTATGTTATAGTCTCCCCTTGCTGAGGTAAAATTTCTCTAATTTGTGAAGTTATATGCTTTTAAGTACCCTTCTACTAACCTTGTACTTCTGAGATAAAACCATTAAAAAGGGGGGCTTTAGCTTTAGCTCTGCCTTTGAAGCGCTGGAAGACATCTGGCACTTCTCTTTTCAGTGAAATCTTTCTCTCGTTTAATGCTGTAGCCATTTTTAAATGTTTGGCAAAATGTTTTAACCTGATTAGCATATGTAAAATGACAAGTAATGTAACCTCTTAGAAAGAGAAAGGAATAGGTCAATTAAAATGCAATATAAAGTGCCTGTTCATCAATTCAACCCAGGCTTACTTAGTCTGAAATTGTGCAAATTAGATTACTTAGTCGACTTGCTGGCAGTAGATCAATTAGTAATTTTTTTCTTGCTCTTCCTGCTCTCTCTAGTTCAGATTTAAAACATTTTGCTCAGATGTTCGCTGAAATGGAGATCAGCTGGTGTCACAGGGAAAGACAAAGAAGGAGCAGTGCAGACCTTCCTAAATGTTCACACACGTCGCACAAAGTCTGAGAAGCACGCGGAGGAGTTTGAATCGACGCGAATGATAAAGAGGAAGTAAAAGTAATGAAGTCCACATCTGATAAATGAGGTGTCCCCTCTAAAGGTTAGCAGTCGAGTTCAATTCACCTCCTCTCACTGAATTTCTCTTTGTCATGCACACAAACACTCAAGACGCCACCATTCTGACAGCGCGACGTGATATCAGAGAAATGCCTCACATCAAATGCTATCTTGTAACCACTTCCTGCTTCAGGTTCAAGGTGTGAAAACCACAGGTCAACCACTGATTAGCACTTTAAAACCCGCTTCAGCTCGCAAATACAGTACATTCCACACCAGTGATTTCTTCAGCTTCAGTCAAAACCACACAGCTTGTGATTCTGCTTTTTCAGCAGCGGAGGCGGAGGCTGCCTCTGTACACCACACTAGCTACGATGTCACCGAGATGGTGAATTATACACACAAGTTATCCACGGATACTTTCAGGATGGAATGTGTCAAGGAAGTAGATCTTCATTGAAAAAACCTTAAAAAGGTTGAAAACAGAGTAGGATATCAAATATCAAACACTACAACATATCAAAATGTTTTCTTGAATTTCGACAGGATGGGTTTTATATGTTCTTGCCCCCTTTGTGTCAATAGTGCTTCATATCAAAATAAATTGAGGTGTAATTTTGTTGTATCCCATTTTTCAGTGCGTTACCGCAGTGAAACGAGTTATGAAGTATACTTTACAAATCTGCAACTTTGTAAATATTATTCTAATAATTGGGATGGAAAATTTTGAATGCATTGTTTTTGACTCAGTTTGTCCATTTGTTGACGAAGATAGCAGTCGTGTACATATTTCCTGAGTTGGTACAGTTCTGAAGTTTTCAGTCATTTATATCTACTTGTGTTTTGTATCAATTGTATAACAGCATCCGAGGGATACACAATTTGGGATTTTGCCGATAGTTGATATGCTGATATTTTACAAATAAACTGGCCATTTCCAATATTATCCAATGTAAACCAGTTTTTGATATTTACATTTTATTCACATAGAAAATAACACTGAAAAGCTGAATTTGAAAGAGTAGCATTTTTCTTTCTTTCCAAAATATTTGGAAGTCCATTACTCCTTGTTGCTTCATCGTTACCAACAATGACCAAAAAGGAAGACACTAATCTCGGCTTGGACTTGCATCACACCGATACTGCCATTCTTTAAAAATGAGCAATACCTGATGATACCGATAACATGCCAAAATTATCGTATAGAATATATAAGGCTAAAATCGTGACCCATGCATCGTGATATGTATGGTATCATGCGCCTGTGCCCTATTATAAACTCACCATGATTCCAGAATGTAAGTTTCGAAAAAAGGAACTCGCCACACACACTTAGATAGCTGCAAATAGCTGTGCTATAGTTTTCTTCAGACCACCAGGGGCTTGCTAATTAAAGTTCAGTATGGTTTTTAGGTTGTTGTTTTTTTATTTAATTGCTTGCAGAAGTTTGGATGTCAAATGTAATGTAATGTGGACGAATGTTGACTAGGCCAACAACGGCGGGTACAGGGAAAATAGATAAAAGATGAAAGTGGCAAATAAAACAACAACAATAAAAAAGTGTTTTTCAGTGTTTTAGAGGAATACAAAGGGAGACTTGCATGAGAACATGCATGAGTGAGTCAGACCATTGTTCCAGAAAATGTGACCCGGACGCAGGACATCCTGAAAACATTTATGCAACTGAGCACTGACAAGTAAGACAGCGCAGGTCTGTTTGTGTGGGTCTCTAAATATATGCAAATCTTTGAGGTCAGCGTCATAACATGTGTCATATTGTGTTGCCTGACAATGCCCACATTTTACTGCTCAGCGGCATGCGCCCCATGAGCACGCATCTGCAGTACGGGGGCTCTTCGTTGCTTTCAAGCGACAGTAGCAGTCCACTTTGAATACCACACGGACGCTGTTGCAAAATTAAAAAAGAAAGAAAGAAAAAAGCAGAGCAGGTTACGTTATATCATGCAGGCTTCGTCTTAGCTGCTGACAGGCAGGCTGACACGCGGAGCCGAGATGGGGGCGATTAAAGTAAATTACGATTGTTAAGAATAATGGCAGCTCCCACGAGGAGTCTGCTGTGTCACTCACGGAGACTGAAGAATATACATAGACTCACAAGCTATCAGAGCTCAATGTACCACACCTGCTGTCAGACGACTAGAAACCCTCTCATTGCTACTTTCTTGCATAATCAAAACAGCTAGAGTTAAAATTTTGGTCTCAAACAATGACCTAGCTTTCCCCTTAAAGGACCCGCGATGTCACAGTGATGCTTGTTTTTGCATATTTACATTATTCCACTAAAAATCGTATATAATGAAGAGAGAGTTATCGAATGTAGACTGAAGGTTCCATGAGCTGATGGCTCTGAAATGGCTACCTCTACTTAGCCTATGCTAACGAATGTGAATAAATAATTCAATCATTTGGCCTTTCAGACTTTCCAAATGTTAGCAAACTAAACTGATCAAATTGTGACTGTGAAAAAAGACATTTTCCAAGGTTCTTTCACATTCAAAAGTAGATGGAACTGCACTTTACTCTCCACTTCCTGTTAGCAAACAGCTAACAGAAGTAGTTGGCTAATGTGAACGTCCTGATACATCATTTCATTTTGTGGCTCTTTGGACCAAATTGCAATCTTGTAATGACCTATTAACGCAGGTTTGGTTCAATTTATTTATCTGTTTTATTTTATAGCTGCTTTACTCACAGCGACAGTCAATGAGGAAAAATTATTTGCAGGCGGCGGTGCATCAGGTGACCGATGGAGAGGAGGAACGCGAAAGTCAGAGAAAGACTTTTCATTGGATGCAAAAATGGGCGCAGGGTGAGTCATCAAATGTGAGGATCATTTTTACAGAAAATGAAAATAACAGGGATTTTGAGTCAAAACACTCCCTATTGTTTTTGGACACATTTGGCATTATAACAAGAGATAAATTAAATCAGGAACAAGTGATTAAAGCAGGACAATGTATTTTTCAATTTCAGCACTTTATCACCTTGTACTGCATTAGCTTGCAGATTTAGGGCGCGATCTGCTTTCAGGACACCTAAAATAATGGGAAAAAACGACTCTCTGACTCATTGACAACATCAGACACATTCAAGGTCCAACTGCTAACGCACAATGCACTTCCATGCAACATCACGTATGTACCTAAACAATGTCAACACACACACACACACGACTAACCGGAGAAACAAGTTCCATTCACTCATCCTACATAGTCTTTCCAGACTTGGAGGAATGTAAACATGGACATGGAGGTTTGTGTGGCTTTAAACACAAACGCCAGCGATGCGAGCACGACTTCCCACTTAAGATGCTAATTTGGCTCAGGAACCTTGGGAGCGGCAACAGAGCCGACTGTAATTACCTGGCTGGATGTGTATGGGAAACACACAAACACCAGACAATGGCTCTGCACCCTCACTTGACTTGTTTCATTATTGCGCTTAGACAATTGAGTCTGGTTAATGTGCTAAGTCTATAATGGGTGTTGGAGCAAACAGGACTGTCTGCTCTCCCTAAATGTAGATTAAAAAACAACAACACCTGTATGTGTTTAAAAACCAGTGCCGCTGCATATTTAAAAGCCACCAGTCAGTCGCTCCATATGCTGTCTATGGACGCACCATCATCTTTTGTCTCCCCAGCCTTAATGACATTATACTGAAATCCCCTAGTCATCCATTCCCATTCATTGCTACCGCATCCCTCTGTCCCTCCCCTCTTCTGATGCATTCCTTCTCTAATCCCTTCATCCAAATCCCCAGATGACCTTTCAGTGATGGGCTGGGCTTTTTAATTTGTATGTTTAAAAAAAAGAAAAGAAAGGGAAAAAAAAGAGCGAGAGATGACTTTACAGTAACTGCAGTCAAATGTGAAACTTTTGGCATTTGATAAAGGCTGCAGGTTTGACGAGTCACCGGCTGGGTTTTTTTTTGTTTTTGTAATTGAAATAAAGATAAATGCTCAAATTAGAAGAAGCCAAATGTTTCACTAATCAAATATTACGAGTCAAATCGAATCAAGCAGATAGAGACGATAATGTGCCTGCTGTGACCCGCTGAACGGCGGCGGGCCAGATGACCATCTCTTCCGCCACTTGTGACATTTCCAACAACTCAGCCGCACCGTCCAATTGATTTCACGCACTCGCGCATACATGAATTAGTTACGGTTATCACCAGTAGACATCACGCTTACAAAAGTCAACTTTGCATATCCATCAGATAGTTCAGACAAAATGGGAGTTCATGGATGGGAGAACTCTGTTGTCACTTGTTAAGAGTCATACAAAATGTTTCAAATGTCCGGGAAATAAAAAAACAACAACTTCTTCTTCTCTCCGTAGCTCACCACTACTTCTGTGCACTTTGGGGGGTGACACATGACACATTGATTTAATCTCATAAAAGCTGTTAAAAAAAAAAAACACCAAAAAAAAAAACTTTACTTTGGGGTTAAAAAAATACACATCTTCTGCCAACTGCACAGGAAAGATCCTGTGAGTATTTTTAAAGCTTTAACTGGGTCTCAACAAATCCGTTCAAAAGTCTCACGGTTTCTTTACATATTACATCCCTGGCAGTAGTTCTCCGAAAAGTAACAGCGTTCTACGTTGTGTTTAAAAGTCTTTTACCATGTTGAACTGGTGACGATCTCCTTGCAGCACCAGTGACTTCCATGTGAGAGTGGAAACTCCCTGGTCTGGAGGAAGCAGGGTCTTCCTCCTGAGTTGTTTTAGCCCTGGTAGCACTCTCTTTCTCTGTGCAGTTGCCCTGTCCTACTCTCCCCCTGTCTGCTCTGACTCACAACAGATGACCCACCCCCCCGCCCCCCCACCCCCCCCCACCCCCCCCACCAAAAAAAACCCAACCCTCCCCTCCCACCCTCTTTATCCAAAACTCACAATGATCAACAACCCCAAACTCATAGCTGTTGGGCAGCAGGGGAAAGTCAGCATTGGAATAGATTCATACCACTATTTTGTTTGACACTTTTTAGATGAGCGTCTTAAGGATATAAGACCCCAACTCTCCACACACACACACACACACACACACACACACACACACACACACACACACACACACACACACACACACACACACACACACACACCTCAATACAAACATGACATTCTTTGCACAGTCCTACTTCTGTAACATTTGATTTCTGGCATTTGCTGCACATTTAGGTAGAATTATTATTTAGAAAAAGACTGCAAACAAGTTGCAGAAATAGGTTTGTTATGCAAAAGGATAATTTAGAAAAATATTGTGATTTGGACTTTACAAACACATATTAGGACAACATATTGCGAGTTAAATTTGCGATATGAATTTTCCCCCAAATCACGCAGCACCAGTTTCTGGCTAACATTAAATGTGACTGTTGGGATGAAAAAAAAAAAGGTGAAATTACGTCCTTAAGTCCTTAAGGTGTATGACACTCAAAAGTGTTGTATAATAGTACAAGCCCAGACTTACACAAAGCAGGCGGGCCAATCAGAGGCATTGCATGCAATGATCTGCACACACCTTTGAGTGTGCATACGACACCTCGCTGTCTCTCTTATATCAAACAAATACATGCAAACTATTTGCTGACGGAGCAGCGGAGCTCTGACTTGTTCTGACTTGCTCTCTAATATCACTTCATCCAGAACAGGACACATTTTTACATCTCAGTGCAAGTTGCAGCATCCCAGAACAATGCGATAAAGTCTCGATTTAACACACACACACACACTTGCGCGCGCACACACACACGCACACGCACACGCACACACACACACACACACACATGCAGGTACACACATCCACAGACCATTAATCTGAAAGGTCCTCAGAGTATCCTCAAGGTATCCAGAGGGTGTCCTCATGCTGTTAAAATACAGACTACTGCAGGTTTAATATGTGCTTCTTATTGGTACAAAGATAAAAAATGATGCAGTAAAATACAACAGATTCTTACTTTAGGGGCGATTCTAATGTTGAGTTTTTATTGAAAACATTTCAGGCAGATGCTGAAGTTCAAGTAGGTTATAGGGCTTGACAATATATATTGATAAATATGTAATTTCATCTGATTTTGATGTCGTATCCCAGGTGTTTTTCACATCAACATCACAATTTTGCTGTTAAATTGATGCTACAGAGAAAATAAGTCAGAATTCTCACAAAATGATTCTGAAACAGTTTTAGTTATCATGCAGATTATCTGCCGTGGGAAGTTTCTTTACCTATTTGTAGATGTCTTTCTCCTTTTAAATATTCAGATTTATTATTCTGTTTTTTCCCATATCTCACAGTCCTACTGGGTTACAAGTATTCTGAATCTTTTGTCCATTCATAAAAATGGGATGGACAAAGTCTAAGGAACAGTACAGTTAATTGGCAAGTGATTGTATCTGACTCTGTGTGTGTGTGTGTATTGACAAGACAAAGAAGGCTTTCTTACCCTCTGAAGAAATCAGAGTCCTGTATCCTCTATATAATGTGATCAAAGGAGGCATATTTGTAGCAGTGCCAAGGCTAAACTAAAATGTACCACCGTCATTCATTCACAATGAACAGGAACACTTGGCCAACTCTAAATCACACCATTTCACTAAGTGTCAAGTGTGTGTTGGGGTTTTTTTTTGTCCCATGAAGCCAGCCCTGATAATGGCTTTGCTATTCATGCCTAATTAACAAGTCACCGAGGACTTCAAGCACTCCTCCGCAGTGAGCTGAAGATTTATTAGACAACCCCCCCAAGGAAGGTTTCTCACTGGAGCCAGATAGTCAAATCACCTGGTGTTTTCATCAAGCTTGACACAAGTCCTTCCTGAACACATCACTGGCAGCTAAACAGGTTAGAGAAAGTTATACCCTGCCATCGTTATTGATTGTTTTCCTCTTTTAGTAACTTACACTGCCTTAATTATCCACTTGGCACCCAAATGACCTTTAGTTTGACCTCCGGGAGACAAACGCTATTCTGACATCTCAGCTCAATGATGTCTCCATCCAACAGATGTGACGATGAAGTACACTGTGGACAAACAAAAGACCTCATTGATGCCACACATAGCTTGTGACTGACTGCTCTGTTAGCTTCCATGCTAGCACAACAAAACACAGCCTTAGCTGAGATAATGTGAATCATTGTTGGAGTAAAACCACAGTTGAGGTAGATGCTGTCAGCCTGGACTATGACGTGTGATGATGAACTGCAGCACATGCTCTACTTCTGTCAGTGGAATCCATCGCTGAAGTCCATTAGCTGTTGCCAGAATACATATACATTTTATACACACACACACACACACACACACACACACACACACACACACACACAGAGTGTAATCAACTCATGTTCCAGGCGTTCCCGGTCATCGACGTCATCTTGTTTAATAGTTGGGAAAATTGCATTCTATTGTTGGAAAACACACTTTTAACACTTAGAAGAAACAATATCATGCCAAGTTACTGCCATGCTTTTTACTACCGCTTTCTCCACTAAGACTGACGGGAAATAAAGCACAGGAGATCAGGTTTGAGCCAGATGTTTGGAGCTGATCCTGTCAGCGGTCAAACCATCCTGATAGGCCTCCGTCTCCGTTTTTTACCTTTTGATGTTTCATACCTTCGGCCCAAGGTGGAGTCCAGATGTCAGGTTGCATGCGAAGACTTGCAAATCCAAAATACAGATTGAAAAAACAAGGACGAACCCCCCTCTCATGCCTGCTCCCCATTTAGGTGTGGGGGTCAAAAAAGGCTTGGAATTTGACTGCCAATATATCAGAGATGTTAACAGTTGTGTCAGTAATGAAAAGCCATCAAAATGAATGGATGGAGGTTTTAAAATTGCATCTGGCAACCATATTTACAGACTTGTTGGTTTGCAGTCGACGTAAAAAGAAAACGTTCTTTTTCTCCTCATCTATTTGGCGTGCAAAATTCAAAACCAAATATTAAAGCGATACACCCAATAATTTGATTTTGCCTTTCAAGTACTGACGAAAATGTTTCTTGAGCTCACAGATATTTTCTCCTTATTTTCTTGATGTTGCATCACTTCTTTTCACTGCATTATTTAGAAAGAGCGAGCCATGTATATTTAGCTTGAAGCTAATGGAGACTGACAGATAACAACAGTGAAAACATCTGTTGACACACTCTCCAGCGCATCATCCGGTATAATCCATGTCCTTTATATCCAGCCACATGCTAAGAACATACTACTACCAAAGAATACGTGCACAATCAAGAAACTAGTCCTCTGGCAGCCTTGGTTAGCAAAGACAGAGAAAATGCTGCAAATTAGAAATCAGTCAAACACTGACAATCATTGAATATCCTGTAAAAAAAAAAAAAAAAAGTTTAAATATTACAATCTGTTACTTTTCACATTCTAATACACTTTAGAGGATTTGTAGTACTGAGAGACAAACTACTGGAATATGTCAAAGAAGATCCTTTAGAGGAAGTACCTCAGGGTGCAACCATTGTATGGACAAATGGTCTTAATTGTCCCCAAAAGGAATGTAAGGTCTAAAGGTTCAAGAGGTCCTCGTCATTTCACCTCCATTCTCGACAACTCTGCCAAGAAAATCTCAAGTTTTTAGGACCCTTGTCGTGATAAACAAGAGCAGCAACAGGGGATAACTTCTGTTGCTGACTTAAGCTGGGGCTAATATATCTGTGTTCCGTTGCAGAATGGAGCATCGTAAAGAGCTCAGACCTGATTAGCTGCTCCGATTAACACACGAGCATCGCGCTTGAGACAGTGTGTAAAATTCTGTCTGGCTTGACTCATTATCAGCAGCGATCAGAAGCAGCTCCATCAGGGCCTTCTGTCAGAGCAGCTTAACCCCCCTCGACAGTCGGGATTAGACAGTCTTGGCGCCACTCCACTGATCACTTGTCCTCTCGGTTGGGGTACTGTGCTGAACCCCTAAACCCCCCCCCCCCCCCCAACACACACACACACACACACACACACACACACACACACACACACACACACACACACACACACACCTCCCAAATAACCCCTGTTAACTGGCAGGTCAACGCATGCCCGTCATTAACCTTGTGCTTCTTGTTTGTGTTACTCCAGGTAGCGTCACTTCATGCAGAGGCCACTAAAAAGGTCCAGCTCCTGCTTCTGGCAGACGTCTAATGAATGGAAACAGATGTTTTGCTGCACACAGTGTGCGATTGTGTGAATTTTTATACAAAAGGTGCAATCATCGTTGCAACAAAGATTGGTTTCATGGAAATGCGTCCTAATGCTTGGCCTTATCTGCATGTATGGCTACAGCACCCTGGAGAGTGTCACCCTCATCATGGCACAGATGGACAATGAATACTTGTTTTCCTCAAGTTTAGTTAAGAACAAAACTCCCTCTAATTCTCTTTTCTCTGATTCATGCTCAGAGCAGCTGCTATCAAGCTGACCTTGGTTACAAGGAGTCCACAGGGGAAGGCTACAAGTTGCAATGGTAGTGTTTATAACGGATTTACTGTCTATAAAATCAGCGTTTGTTTGGGTTTTTTTTTAGTTTTTGAAGATTATTGCTCGTATCAGTCAGAAATACTGTTGTATTTTGCCTTTGCACGTTGGCAAACTTCATCCTTCACACCACAACATAATCACTCAGAGGATTATCTAACCTGCGTGTTTGTACACAAAATATTGCTGAAATCTTAACTGCAACACTTGTCAAGATACAGTGGCAACACCGGCTGTATTACCCCACAGTTGTCTACGAAAGTTCGCAATAAAAATACATTTGAAATGCCAATTATTAAAACAAAGAAGAAATGTTATCATTACTGTTATTTACTCGTTATGAAAACAGCAAAGCAGATTCATTCTACATATGGGACAAATTTGGAGCACATCTCAATGTTAGCACCAATGCTTCAGCAAATGTTACAAGACAGGAATTTGTGATACAGAGGTTTATCTTAAAGGTTTGTAACAATATTTCGCTGGTGTCATCCAAAACATGCATTCCAGAGTGTTTTCCTGCAGCTTTTTTCTCTGTAATATTAGCAAAGTAGTGGTAGTGGAAATACACAGCTCTGTTCTTCCTCGTCTCCATGGCTCTAAAGCCCCTTTCACACTGCACCAAAAACACGGGTCAACGCGGGTTTTTAGGCACTCTGAAAGGGTCGACTCGGCATTTCGACCTGCATCGACTGACTCGCCAAGCGACACGGGTGTTTAGCTGCTCGGCTCGCCGGCAGTGTGAAAAAGGCAACCCGGGTTGTCTCAGGTTTCACGCGACCTTCCTGTCACATCCTGATTTTGTCACTGTGCTGCCTGTCAGACTTCGCCTGTAGTTTCTTCGGCTCCCTTCCAGACGAGCCAAAAACCCCACAATGCAACTTGGAGCCTGCCATCACTCCCACAAGTTAACATGCACATTTAATAGCAACTGCCCAATAAAGCCATTTCATTGAGTAACTGTTGTTGTCCAGGTACCCATAAAACCAGAGCTCAGTCATTTACTAAGGATATCGGCTTGGTCCAACCATGCCGTCGTGGAGCTGGTTCCCATCAGACCTTCTGCATACCAAACAAACTAGCAAGAAACAAATAGCTAACGTCTCCTAAATTTTGAGAAAGCATAAGTTTGTTTTCTCAACTTCAGTGTTAAATACATCTACGGGATGTATGGAACAGGTACAGAAGACCAAGAGTGAGCCAGTTAGAGGCTGAAGTGTCTACATGCAGACTTAATCCCCGACCAAACTGCATTATCTTGGTATGTTAAGTCCGACTTTGAAGAGACTGACTAAATATGCTTAGGTCTATTTTTTAAACAAGTTTAGTTTTAGGGCCGAACTCCAGCAATTAATGGCGCTAAAACAACACTGTACCTGTGTTTGGGTCTGTTTTGAATAAAGATAATAAGCCATTGTTGTTACACAGAAATCACTGACAACCCCACCCACTTCCACACTCAAGAGAAGCCTGCCTGTGAAAACACCTGTAGGATTGCACAGGTAAACATTCGGTCTCTTTAGCTACTCACATTTCTAATCCAATCTGTTTTCAACAGCTAGTAGATTATCACAATTGTGGGGTGGGGGGGGGGGGGTGCTGATTGTCTGTCTAGTAACCACAGCTGCAGACAACTGTCCTAACATGGCCGCCCAACTCTGTAGAAAAACCATTTGCCGTGCAAGTCACAGCTCATCACACACAGACACTGACATGCAGGCGGAAGGAGGGAATGTGGTGTGTGTGTGTGTGTGTGTGTGTGTGTGTGTGTGTGTGTGTGTGTGTGTGTGTGTGTGTGATCGGTCAAGCGGTTCAGTTTGTGCTTGTCAAGGCCCCTGGGTAGAGAGGGGTGAGAGGATGGGAGGCGGTCAGCCCAATGGGATGTTATCTCATCTCCCTTGGGTGGGATCCAGGTCTTTGCAGGCCAGATGAGGAGGAGAGGAAATTAAACCACTCGCTTTTGATGCCGGTTTAAGGATCACAGCGCGAGCGAGGTGGAGAGAATCGAGGGGTACCTTGAATATTTCCCTCAGAGCCTGCGTGTCTATGAGTATTCGGGAAGTCATGGCAGGTGGAGTGGGGTCATCCACTTCTCAGACTGGAGCGATATCATCTTCCCAACCTCCGTTTGACCTTGATAAGCCTCCGCCTTTGTAACTCAAACCTCCTGAGACACTTTTTTTTCTCACCTCTGAAGAGTTCACTGTTGCTGCTGAGGTTGCTTTTCCTGTATGGTCGGCTCTTTCTTTTCTTTTCTTTTTTTTCATTTTTCTCCGCCGTCATTTCTCACCAGCACAAATTTTTCACAGCGACATGTTTCTGTGACATGATGATTTGTTTACCTTCTGCTTTTTGCATTGGCAGGATAATGATAACCTCCTGAGGACCCCAAATTGCAGTACAGCAGCTTCAATAAACCTGTCAAATTCATTTTGCTTTGTTTTATTCTGCTGGCTATATCAGAAGTGATTTGTTGTATTCTTCTTCACATTCTGAATTAGATTACAGATGACAAATTCATTGTTTATTCATCAGCTCTGCATTTGTTGCCTGAAATTCATGCCCAGCCAGACTGGTTTTTGACAAAATATTGATTCCTTGACCTTGACATGATACATTCATGAGGCATTACAACTTAAATCCAATTCCAACTTATAAATTACTTACAAAACAAGGCAAGTCAATTGCGAAATCAGTTCATGTAAAAGCATAGTATGTAATTTTGGCCATCAGGGATCGCTCAATCAAAATTAAACCAGAAAATGCAGCAAGCTGACAAGGGATCATGGGAGTTGTTGGCTTCCTTATTAAATAACCACCGCTGCCAAATATGAATCTGAAGCAACATGAATGATGCAATGTTTTTTTCCTGTTAGGTTCCAGCAGGCCACCAAAGATCTTAGATGTTTAGTTGAATGTAGGTTGTTATGTCACATGACGAAAATTCAATGTCAGGAAAAACGTCCATTTAACTGACGACAGCTTATGGTATTCTGTTGGTGTCAAGTCACGTGTTGCAGTTGAACTTCAGACCGACTCTGGATTCTAACATCAGTTTAATTTTTCTTTTTTAGCAAAAATTTTCAACAACTTGAATCACGTTCAGTCATGCTGTGTCATTTCATTCAGTAATGTTAACTTGCTAATTAGATGGGCTCATTGTCTACACAGCTGCGGTAGCTGACATTATTCTAGGAGTAACTTTACAAAGATGTTCTTGTAGCAACTAGCGGGATGTGACATCATTGATAGGGCGACCAATTGAAACACACCATTATTTTTAACGTGTTTTCTCTGAGTTTTAACTTTGGCAGTGGACAACCAACAGCACATATGGATAAAAAGAGTAAATGCAATAAATTCAGATGCATTCCAAAGCAGTTTCATTTAACAGAATGCACTGGTTATGTAACATGTTTCACGGTCCTGAGCACGCCATAGAATGGAACCTGGATTAGTATAGAGATCAACATTATCATCCTGCAATGTGAATAACGATACCCGCTTCGAATATTCCAAATCACAAGTGCCGCGTCAAGTTTAAGTACACATTCACTTAATTATCTAACATAGGCTTTGTCATTTTTTCACTTATCAACAATATCTGAATGTTACACAGTGTACCTTTAATAAAAAAAGGAACCCTGCTGCAGCACCATTAAAAGGTTTCAATTATCATTAATTGGAGTAAAAATTTACACCAAAGTGAATTCTCCACGAATGTACGATCATCCAAACATTATTTTCCCCCCCAAAAAATGATGGCACAAACCACAATACAAGCCAGGACTCTTCCTCTTGTTGCTCCTTTTATGCTTGTAACAATGTGCAACCAGCACCAACTCAACTACAGAACGCATGTGACAGATACAGAGAACAACATAAATTAAGTCTTCTTTTTTTTTTTCTTGGGAGATACAAGTGTATATAAATATCAAAAAGGAAACATCATGACATCACTCATCTCAGGAATTCCAGGAAACTATTCTCACAATAAACTTGATGTCTAATTTCAAGCGTTGTGCAAAACCAACAGTAACAGTAGCAGCGAGCATTCCTTTCATGGACCATAATCACCCCCCCCCCCCCCCCCCCACATACACCCCCACCACAATCAGTCAAGATATTGCACGCCATTATATTCCAACCCTTAACTTCCGATCATTGCTTTATAATTACGTGAATATAATTCCAATGATACCGGCAAGATTTATGACCGACAACTTTCAAAGCGTCTATCTAACAACGCATCATCAAGTCTTCGCAAGGTTTCTTTGATAAGACTCCGCAACTTTTGCAATCGCCTGTCGGGAAGTTTTACCGCACCTGACAGCCTGCTGATGCACAAACTCCTCCAGTGCAAGCTCGCACCGCTGTTTAGAATATCCAGAAATCCTACCTTTAATATCTCCGAAGTACTCGATGTGTATTCCAGTCGTGCGTTAAAAGTTTGAAGCGTATCCTTCTGCAGGCTTCATGTTTCCAGTCTACTCTCCGATCATCGTCTGCCTTGGTCTTCTTTCTGCACTCACACACGCACTCACAGCAGCTCCCGCACAGCCAGTTCGCTCCAGCAGGCACCTACAAGTAAACTGAGCCCCTCCAGCGGTGACATCATAAGTCGCTATGGTAACTCTGACTCCACCCCGGTCCGGAGCTGAACTTACCTGTCTGACTGCCTCATTTTCACAAAGTCTTTTCCTGCCTTTCTTTGCTCTAGTCAAGAAGATGCGCCCTTTTCTAATCTTTTGACAAGATGATGGGTGAAAACGTCTGATAATTGTAACCTCAGAAGAACAAAAAAAAAAAGGATAGAAACATGCACAAGCAAGTTTGCTTGCTGAGGGATCATATCCATGATAATCTACAAAGTTCACCAACAGTGCAGTGAACTGGAATCGGAAAAGTGTTAACTTTGCATGCGGGCAGGCAGCATTGGTTGCTCTCAAAACAACACACAAAAAACCTCCCTCTTGCACAAAGCCTCGCACCATCGCCTGCAGCTCCCCCGTGGCTCTGTGCCAGTCTCACCATTAACTCAATTGTTTTGGCTACAAAGGTTGGTTGGCCCCTCCCTTTAGTCTTCTCTGACCCAGAGCAAACAGAAAGACAATCACCAGGTGAACCACCACATGTCCACCTTCAGCCTCCATAAATGTCACCCCTCCCCCATCGACTTAAGGAAAAAAAAAAAGAAAAGTAAGACTTCCAAACAACTCTTGGAAAATTATACAAATCAAGTTACGATGTGCAAGTCCAATCATGGTGATTAAAGCTAGCTTTATGCGCAAGAGTTTGCGGTTCACATTTGTCTTCTTCAGAAAAACACCACCTCATCCACTCGCAGCAGCAGCAGCTGTGGGAGGGGAAAGGTGACAGGCAGATTTATAGGATAGACTGCACATTTAACCTGCGGCAACGACAGAGAAGGAAATAGTTTTGCAGTTGCACTGTTGCCTCAGTCTGCAGAAGAAAATACCTGTAACACCAAGACTGGACAAGAACACAAAGAAGTTCATGCTGACTATGGCATACAGCCTGATATTTACCCTGCTGAACAACGTCTTTCGTAGATGTAACATTAGTAATGGCCATATCTTAATTGCAGGTTGTTTTTCTAGACTTAATAAAAAAAAAAAAAGCTATCTGTTTTTTGACCAACTGGGGAGTGTCAAAAGAAGGTGGAAGTTAGCATCGGCAAGGGCTCCCTCAGGCTAAAGCCAGTGAGATTTTTACATTGGATTTTATGTTGAATTTATGATTAGCAAACAAAAGTTGAAGAGACTTCCTCCTTTAGTTTTTGTAAAATGCTTATCACAAATAAACACCATTTTTGGAAGCATAAACGCAATCGCTTGCAGGTTTACAAAGCTAACGCTATGCTATGAGCGAACACTGTAGAAATATGACATCAAGAATAGCACAGCTAGCTTTTTGGATTGACGTTTGGATTGAGAGTTGACGTTCAATGTCGGTGACAGCTAATACTTGACACAGAAACTTCTCGAGCGCGGTTTTAACTTACATATTTTATACTGAATAATAAAACATTCCCAATACTAGTGTTAGCATGTAACCAAGTCTCAGGACTCATTCCTACACCACTATATATAAAGCTGTTATGATGAATGTGTACATCTACTGGACAAATGCCTAAGTTAGGCTTTGGTATGGAGTTAAGCTTCTTTATATAAATCTAAAATCTGCACTCCTTTTTGCTCTGTGTTGGTCTCAACCAGCTCCATGTTTAGCTGCTAAATGCTCAGCTATCTTCACCAGTTAGTTGCTAATTTTGTCCGTCTGCCACTTGGCCGTGAGCATGTTTGCGTGGAAGCCTTTTTCAGAAAAGCTTAATCAGTCATTTCATACAAAAAAACAGCTTCTTTCTGCTGAAAACATAGTTGATCAGAGGGGAGTTTGTGGGCAAAATCAAACTGATGCACTGGAAGATTCTAAAACTTAAGGCTTCAGGGAACGGCAGAGGATTCTCTGTGGGTTCATCACTGAGAGCAAACATTACATATTTATCATTTGATCAATTATTAATATGCTGATCACTGTAGCTTTGTTTTTTAAGCCAAAACAATTTTAGCCTGACCAAACAACTACCTCTCCCAGCCCACTGACCTGCTCCCGCAGCCTCTCCTGGTGGCCCATGATTGCTGAGGCGTGATGGGGGTATTTCTGCTTCAGATGCTCCAGGAAGGCCTCCCTCTTCTTGTCCATGTCTGATGGCTGCATAGCCAAGATCTCACGGGTGCTGCGGGCTCCCCCTAATGTGTGCCTTCGAGGTACACCTCGGCTGCCTTTGGCGTCTCCTCTCGAAGTGGCCGTCCCATTTGGGGAGGCTTGTTTGCGACTTATGTGCTCCGCGTCCTCTGGGGAGGTTACTTTCAGGTTGCTTTTGGTTTGCTCTGAGGGGGACACAGAAACAAGGGGGTCAAGACACATGGGTTGTGCCGATATTTTGACATCAACACTGAGTGCGTGCATGTATGTTATTCTTCCGTAGGTCATGAGGAGGGCAAGTCATACCAACATGAATAGTCAAAGACAGAGAAAGAAAATATAAGTGGCAATATTTTCTTTCAGCAGGAGCAACACTAAAATAAATACTGTCTAATATGCAGTCGGCTCAGTTCATTACAAATTCATGCTGTTTTATATTTCAGCAACAAATCCGTAATTTAATGTGACAGACACAATACTGGTGATGAAAAGACTCAATGGAAACAGCTGTTCGGCCATCTTTCCTTTTTAAAAAAGCAAAAGATATCCATTAACACCGGGAGGCACGAATGGAGAATTATTATATCTGCATACAGAACATTGCAGAATATAGACAAGGGAGCAGAATCTGACAAAAATATCAAGTTCAATTTCAAATATTAAAATGAGATGTCTTCTCCTTTATGTGACTGCGAAACAGCTGTGCCTCCGATGAATACCATGGCTGACGCGTTTCTTCAGGTTGTAGCCACCATAGTGTGACATGAACAGTGATTTCAATTGAGAGGCAAATGGTTGAACTGTTCAATTTTTCTCAGGTTCTTGGTTAAATACCTGAACGCTCTGTGGCTTTGTGTTCTTTTACCATTACTATTGAATTAAAACACAAGTAATTATCACACTTTGGAAGTGTTAGTGTTTCCTAAAAATGGTCTTTGCAAAAAGTGACTTAAATAGACAACAACCATCACTACGTGAGAGCAGAAGAAGCGTGTAGCTAGTTGTTGTGACGCTGATGTCCTGAGCGAATGGCGTAGTTCATGCATAGCATATCATTAGCTTGCACTTCTAGCATTGCATTTTACACTTCCGAAAAAAAAAAATCCTAAAAGTGGTGTTCATTTGTGAAGATTTTCCTTACTGAAGTAAACATGACGATCTCATAAACTTTTCTTCACCACAGAACTTCATTTTGTGAATAATCTGAATGTGAAATGGAAGAGGGAACCCAGGGTACTGCTTACTTTTTGGGTTAGCTTAGCAGGTTAGCTCAGAAAACGACATTATCCATGCAGCTCTTGATACTGCCTGTGACCATGACTAACGTTAAAGCCAAATACTGGATTTTAAGTCGAGAAGAGAAGAGATTAGAAGAGAAGAAAAGAGAAGAGAAGCTTCTTGAGACAGAAAGCAATCTGAGCTGCTGCCCTGCCTTTTTTTTTTTTTTTTTTTTTTAGACAGGCAGGTAGCACTATAATGCCTTTCAGAGGGTAATGGCAGAAAATAAAGGACCTCTCACAAAGTGCACCACTTCAGGAGCTAAAAGAGGATATTTCAAGTGATTATGTTGTACATGGCTTAATATTGCTTTCCTTTATAACTCTCAAAGCCTGAGATCAAGCTGTGAGCCACTGATGAAGAAGGAATGTCTTGCTTTTCACTCCAAAAACACGGCCTCCTATATTTAACCAGTCCAACAACTGGCTGCGTTTATTTCCTTTCCCTTTTTTTGTCATCCTCCAGCTCTTTACAGGAAAAACCTGCTTTGATCATTGAACACAAAAAGCAAGGTGTCACACTTGAAAAATTGTAAGTGGTGATGCGTCACGATCAAGACCCTTCACCCTGCTCAAGTTCAGAGCTGCAGCACGTCTCATGCGCTTCCAATCCTATTTTTAACTTCCAAACAGCTTCCCCACTGCTCACCAAATTACACTCAGCTGACAAAAGAGATTGGAACCTCCTAAGGAACTGCATTCACATGCGGTTGATGTGTCATAAAAAGAAAAGATTATTACCTTCCTCAAGAGAACAATCTTTATCTTCATCTGTAATTTCTTCTTCCATTGCACTTTTAAGATCAGTGGCGATGACAGAGTGAGTCAGGGAGAAATCAGCGGACCTGCTGACTGCCTGCTTAGAGATTCCAGAAGCAGCTCACGTGGAAAAGGGGGCTTGAGATAGGCCCTGCCCCGCAGCCCCAGGATAGACTGTTGGGGATTTAGAAAGTCAACTGCATTCCAGAGCGAATAGCCCCTGACCCTCAGGCTGAAAGCTCTGCTGCTACCATAGCGTGGGCACAGACTGAATGTAAATATCTGTTTAAGAGAGAGCGTGGAGAGCATTGTAGAAGACTAACAAATATCTCCTCTTAAACTGGGACTAACAGGTGCCTGTCAAACTGTCTGGCACAGTCTGTTCTTTATCAGTACTTTTGTCTGCAAGCTCTTTAAACGCCAGCCTCCCACCCCCACCACCTCCAGAGAGGCCCAGCAGACAGCAGTATGAATCCAAATGTGTCATGACTTACTTATGAGCTGCGTCCAGCGTACGGCAGGCAGCTTATATGTGATCAAGTTATCCGATCAACACATGAAGACAAGCGTCACTGCTGCAGGCGGCGTCGTTTCCAATTAGGAACCTCACAGTCCATATGTTTGCTTCTGTTCTTGGGTGTATGAGTCATTTGCTTCATATGTTGTGCAAACACGTCTGTATGTACACACGTAGCTGTGTGTGTGTGTGTGTGTGTGTGTGTGTGTGTGTGTGTGTGTGTGTGTGTGTGTGTGTGTGTGTGTGTGGACTACAGCTGCTGATGTAAGTGACTTCATCTAAATGTGCAAGAACAAAGCACAAATTGAGGTACCTTAGAAGGAAAAACTTGAGGAGATCAATAGGCAAGTTTGTGGGCCATGTAATTGAAAGTAGTGATGTGAGCGCATGAACAAACACAACGCAGCGGCTGATGGATAATCTCTAACATATGGGGGACAAGTTTCCTTCACACGCTCAGCCATTTAGACACAAGAGGCTGAAGGATCATGTCATTCAGAAAAGTGTGTGTGTGTGTGTGTATGTGTGTGTGTGTGTGTGTGTGTGTGTATGTGTGTGCTTAAACATGTAACATTGTACATCAAACTGCTTCATCTCTTTCTGCATGTGTTGGTGATTTACATTCCCTAGAATATGCAAGAACTACCCCCCCCCCCAGAGAGAACAGGCCTAGGCTTGTTGCGTTCAGTAATGGTCGTGAAAGCAGATGTTGAGAGCATAGCAAGCATAGCAAAAGACTCCTCTGATAGATTTACTGATGTGCGATTGCTGAAAGATGACCAAAAAAAAAAAAAAGCAAGCCTAGAAACAATAATTTTGCTTTTAACTCACTGAATATCCTTTCGTCATCACGTCATATGGATTGACATGACTAAGCACAAACAGCATCAATAGAAATGTTTCATATCTGAATTTTTTTATGCTCAGACATTTGCCACATAATCCAGCTCGAGGTATCTTTTTTTCAAACATGAAATTACAAACGATACACAGAGAGTGTAAAATATTGTCTGAAGTGACTTTCAGCCAAAGCAGCAACAATAAAACACGTTTGTCCTTTGGCTGTGTCACAGGTCTTCTTCTCACAGTGACACATATTGTACATCATCATAACCCAAAGTCATAATTAACATCCAAACTAACAATTACAGCCCGCGGTCCGAACAACCTGCCTCGCTGCACTTTTCCTGTCAGCGTTGCTCACCCGAAAAATTACCTCCTTCCTTCAGAGTGTCACAAGGGGGATCTGCAAGTGAATTGCTCCTCGCGCCGATACCTCAAGAATGTCACCTTTCCTTACTGGCGAGACACACTGAGGTCACAGAAAGTAGCCTCCTGCTGCTAACAGTTAGCCCGCCACATATTTACGGAGGAATGCATCCCTGTGCATAACTCCCACTCTCCCCTACTATTACTGGCCCATAACTATGCAGTATGATACAAAGCCCTGTTGTGTGCAATAAAAGCTGGGGTCACACAGTCTGAAACCATGAATAGTGATACACACAACATCACTGGTCCACTGTCTGACTATTACATAGAAGTTATCTGAGTGGGGATATCAAGTGAGCCGCTCATGTGAAGCGGAGCCCGCAGATACAAATGGATCTTTATTTAGCTATGATTAGAACAAATTAAGGTCGGAATACGCGACAGTAATATGCATTTTAAGTTATTACCTTACACACGTGAATAGAATCTTAATCCAGTTTGAAAAAAATGGAAAAAATCGTTCGAAAATTTGTGTCACCTGTCTACAAGATTCCACTTCTGCTCGCTCACGCAACGTCGATTTGGAAAAACAGAGAGGTGGAAAGAATATAAAATCTGACCACCGAAGCATCGTCATTGTTCTCCATTCTACAGTAATGTTGGTTTACCAGGGTTGTAAAGACCTGCAGGTACACGGGGGGCATGTGCAGCGGGACAAAGACTAAACTCTGAGACAGTTCTGAGGTTTAGACTCAAGTCTGACTTAAATTGTTCACACTTGTGACTTTTTTGACTCCATCTTTCTTTAGCTGCTAGTTTTGTGGGATGTTAACATAATTAATTTGGTGTTCGTTGAATATCTTTAAAAGATCAACATATTCCAGTGTTGGCTTTGCAGTGACAACAACGATCCACCATCAAGTGCCCAAACCTGCTGACTAATGTTAAAAGCCTAAAAGGAGGGGCGGGACTTGCGAATGGACGTGCCACTGGACTTTCAAGAAAAGCATCTCAGGTCTTCTGGGACGACATTCCTGTCAGTAAGAGCTAATAACCTGGTAATTACCTGATTTTTACACGTGACACTTTTAGCATGAGCTTGTCCAGAAACCTCAGCTGCACTTTCCATTTCATGCTAGCATATAGCATGCTAACACCCCCCCCCCTCGCTATCTCCTCTCTACGCTTTACTTTTTATTTTTCCCACCCTTCACCTCATCCCCTCATTTACCATGTTACTTTCCTCTGCCAGCAGCCAAATCTGCACGCCGACGCTGCCAAGCTCCGGTAGACACCTTACGTGTTTGTGTGTGTGAGTGTGTGTGTGTGTGTGTGTGTGTGTGTGTGTGTGTGTGTGTGTGTGTGTGTGTGTGTGACAGTGGAGGTGTGACCTCAAAGATTACAAAAAAAAAAGCAGCTGATTTCTGCACCACCAACTTCTTGCTGATTGCTGATCTGATGGATAAGCTGGTGTCTGTGCAGGTACCTGACACCAGCATTCTAACATGCTCCTGCCATGTAGCCTGGCCACATTTTTTGTCACGCTGAGCTAACACACATAAACGCACACATTCATGCACTAATAGACGTGGGAAATATCAGGACTTCCTATCTGGGTATCTGTTTAGCCAGTCAAACAATAAAGTACATTTTTAATGCACTTTTGTGGATAAACTTTGAGTGAAAATAATACCTCATGAGGAATATTGGAAACCTTTCATAAATGTGAGCTTGCCTCAGGCTCACTGCCAAGGAAAATTGTCTACTTGTGAAATCCGCCAATCAGACAGGCTACTGTGAATAAGGCGACCTTTAACCCCCAAATCTCTCAGTGCTGCTCTGTTTGATTTGAGAGGTTGATTATGTGAGTTTCAGTCCAAATTCCTGCTCAGATGTTGTTGCTTACCTGCAAACTTGTATGCAATAATCCGTCATACTCTCACGTTTCCTTTATATCATACAACTTGCTGTCCCTTCTGTGTGTGTGTGTAAGCGGCCTGTTATTTCAAGAGTGAAGTTCACAATGTGTGTGTGTGTGTGTGTGTGTGTGTGTGTGTGTGTGTGTGTGTGTGTGTGTGTGTGTGTGTGGGCGCGCGCCTTCCAAGAGGACACATCGGTGAAGTTATGTACCATAAACTAAACAGACGACAACGTTTTCCAACCATCTCCAGTCTGGTTGTCCTCATTTATGCACACAACTGTCCACACCAGGACTAAAATAAACACCACATGAATTACACACATGAGTCTGACAAATAAAATCTCATGAATGCCTTACAAAAGGATTCCTCACACAATCTTGTGGTGTGATCTTTCCTTCCCTACTGGTATTTTTGCATTTTTTTTTTGAATTTTTGATCAAGCTATTGACTACCCTTCCCACCTAATAAAACATTGGAGCAGCTGTCCTGCCACTTTCAATGGTGCCCCGCAACCCCCCCTTGCTAAGACCACCGCAACGCCGCTTTCAATCAGGACACGTTGAGTCTACGAGGATACAGTATACGTGTGGGTTGTCCAGACTTTCTGCTCTGGTTACGTTTTATAAACACACAAGGATGCCAACCTGACAGGCAGTCAACCAGAAGATATGAGTTACAGACATCTGGTAGTGTGTGTGTGTGTGTGTGTGTGTGTGTGTGTGTGTGTGTGTGTGTGTGTGTGTGTGTGCACGTGTGTGTATGTGTAGGTCTTCCAGTGGTGGAGACAGTTGGTGCAAAAAAGCAGGGCAATTTGGCAGCTTAATATTGCAAAATTCCCATCAAAAATCTGGTTAAGAGACAAGATATGTTCTGTGCTTTCCGGCAAACTTCCATCCATGCATTTTCTAAACCACTTATCCATTAAGGGTCGCAGGGGAGGGGTTGGAGGTGGGGGAGCTAGAGTCTATCCAAGCTGATACTGGGCAAGAGACGGGGTTCACCCTGGATGGGTCACCAGTCCGTCACAGGGCCATCAGGAGTAATCAGGGGCTCAGTATCTTGCTCAAGGATACTTTGACATGGTCACCGGGGGAAGTGAGGATCGAACCAGCGACCCTTCGGCTGCTAGATGGCCGCTCTACCTCCGAGCAACGCCACCCCCATTCAGGCAAACTTTGTAGGAATAATCTCAAAAAGTTCAATATTGGTCTTCAAGCAAACAGATATGCACTTTTTCACTAACAGAAAGGGCACAGAGTGAAACGAAGGGTGCAAAATGGTAGCCCCCCCCACCAGCAACAAGTATTTGTGCCCTTTTAGGTGCTCACTTGCACCTCTATTTTTAGCGAGTCCATGGGAAACTCAAGTCAGTGCTTTAATGCTGCTAGAATATAGAAATATCATTTCACTGCTGCTGAATTACCTCTTCTGAACACGTGAAGAGGTGTAGATCTTTAACGCAACTCCCCCGCCTACTGAACAGACTACAAGCTCAGTAAAGTCTAACTGAAGCGCAGCCGACAAATAAGCAGAGAGCCTGTAAAGCCATCCGTCTCTTTCTCCTGCTATTCTTCCTCTCTTGTTCTTCTAACAAAGACAACAATCGGAGGAGAGTCGCTCTTTGGCGAAGAAGGCCTGTTAGTTTTGATACTTCCCTTTAAGACAGCTAGAGGACTACTCAGACAGCTTTTATTGGCCAGCTCCAGTCTTCAGCACAGACACCATGTCAGCCTGCTAACCCTCTCTGACACACACCAACAGTGAATCAATCCAAAGCAAACATCTCCCTCTATCTCTCTCTTTCTCTTCACTCAGTTGCTGCTGCTGCTATTGAGGTGCACTGCACTTTCCCCACACCAGGGGGTGCTGTTGAACATGCTCCTAACACGTATCAAGAGGGAATTCTTATAGTGCAAGGAAGTAAACTCTAGAATATTTTTTGACATTTATTAACTCAAGTGCTGCTTTGTGTGTGTGTGTGTGTGTGTGTGTGTGCAATCATGTGTGCACACAGTGAGTCCACTTCATTAACTCACGGGGAGAGTAGGTGTAATTGGACCTCGCCATCAGCTCAGATGTCTGCTGGTCTCCCGTGACAACAGTCTTTGGGCCAACAGTGAGGCTGGTGGCGTCTTAAGGGGGAAGAGATGTTGAGAACAGCTGCAGCTGGGAGGAAGAAATCCAGCCAGGAGCTACAGTGAGGACAAGTTCCCCCCCAAACCCACCCCAACCACCCGCCACCTCCCCTCCTGCCTGAGAGAAACTTTTTCTTTGGTAACTAAGCCCCTCAGGATTGACCTCGAACTCCTGAGGACAGGAATCTCAGGGAGAGACTCATCCTGAACTCACTCGCCGGATAAAAGATCAAATAAGTGCACTGAGCTAGAAAATATTTCACTGCAGTTCAACTCAATCACACCAAAACCCCCAAAATGACTCATGTTTTTAGTAAAATACAAGTAGGGCACGGTATCATTTGAAGTAAAAAAATGAAAAAAACAAAACAACAACAGGTCAAACTGAAGATCAGACTGTTTTATAGTGAAAATGGGGAGGGAGAACAATTAGAAATATTAAGGTCTGGGTATCAGTAAGGAGATATCAAGATATGTACCACGATAAAACATCATACAATCAGCGCTTCATAACACTTCATAAAATATCAAGAGATAGCTGAAAATACATGTGTACTACCTGGGAAGTACACCAGCATGTGCATCACATTATATTAATCAAACTCAGTCCAAACTACTTCATTCAAAATTTTCATTCTCAAAGTTGCGCACTGAAATCCACCACAGTAAACGTAGCTATCATGACATCACACTGGATAATAATGTGAAATATAGCTTACAATTACATCAGGATATCTTGAGGTTTACTATCAGTGCAAGGGGATGGAATATGAATACAGTGAGAAAAAACATCGCAGTAAATTGCCGTACCGATTTTCTTGCACAGCCCTACTCAATGTGACACAATAAAAATCAGCAGCATCACAAACTGCAGCCTTCTACATAGTAACTGGGCTGTAATTATGTATTTATATTGGGCCTTTTTACTTTCATGACACTCAAAAGTGCTTTACAGTGTTGCCTCATTTACACACACACACACACACACACACACACACACACACACACACACACACACACACACTCTACTGATGGTGGAAGCTGCCATATGAGGTGCCAACATGCTCATCAGGAGCAATTAAGGGTGCAGTATGTAGCTGGAAATCACTTAGAGAGACTTGATGGAGGCTCCATATGTCCATTAGAGTGAATTTTGAAACTAAAGAAAATCCAAACTTAATCCTTCATCTTTTAGTGCAGGACTGTTGATTAAGCCAGCAGGTGTTGCACAAAAACTGGAAGAACCGTTTTTGAAAGACTGCATCAGCACAGAGCTGCTGAAGTACATGAAGATATATTTCACACAGCCTGCAGAATTTTGCTTATTTATGCAACAGGAACAGCAAAACAAAAAAAACAAAAAAAACAACAACCCAGAAGTAGAATTCTCAGGCTCCACTCAAACTGCTCACGTGTTGAAATTTTCATTTAAAAACAAGCACACGCAGCAGAAACGCACCTGATTTATCGACACACACATACTGCGTGCCGCTAAGAGACGCTTCAGTTGCACAGAGAGGTCAAACATGTCACACACTGCAACTCCTCTCCTTATCTGGTGATAATTAGACAGGAGAAAGACATATTCTTTAAGAGAGATTAAAGAAGACACACTGGAGAAATCACAGGAAAGTCTTAAGCAAATTAGAGCAACTTCCGTTCCCCTTGCTGCAGAGAATTAACTTTTGCTTTGAGCCAGCACGTTGCCTCCATTTAAATATGTCTTTCAATATGCCTGCTTTCTCACAAGTTTATTAAAAAGCGATTGCGCTGCAATTGACTCCCTTCATAGCTATAAGCAGCTTAGGGCCTGGTCTTGGCCAGCGAGTCAATCATGTGCAGCTCACTTTTCCGTTCACCGTTTTACGCGTCTCTCTCCTTCTAGTAGATATTTGCAACTTGAATCTTATTGCAGAGAAAAAGGAAAAATAAAAAAGAATCATAATTTGCGTATTCACTGTTTTGTCTTCAAATGAACTGCTCTTCATTTTCTCCGAGGCGAGCATCTACAGTGAGAGAGCCGATGAAGGTGAGTGGTTCCATAAGGTCTCACTTTAATGAGGTGAGTGCTGCAGGAGCTGATAAGTGATGGTGGTGGTGGAGGGAATGGGAACACTACCTTCTTGTCTCTATCCTAGTCTGTATATCTATATATCTGGAGGGTGTGCTGTGTGTATGTTTGGGTCTAGAGTTGTAAATTGGGGGGGGGGGGGCAGATTAAAGCTCTGTGGGACTTACAAGATTGTTAGTCTGCACCAGCTCGGCCAAAACCAGAGGGATGTCTTCATAGAATCACAAGAATTCAGGTGTTCAACTTCAGAGGGAGGGATTGGGTGGGGGGTCAGAACTAAGAAGCTTTATAGTGGGGTTGGTTGCAGCAATTAAAATGTTGCAGCTTTCCCATGAGGAGAGGAGGGGAGCAGCTGAGTGCCTGTAAAGTTTATTAGCTTTACCACAGAGTGGCCCAAAGCGCAAGCTGGAAAAGGATCAGGTCAAAAGGTGGAAGGATGAGGGAAGAATTATGAACTGCACAGCTGCTTTTTACTCCCTGAACATGATATTTTTATTTGGTTATCATTTGTCTTGACATACCTGTGAAGAAAATTCCATTTAAACCTTATTTAACACCTATTAAATGATTCAACTTGCAGCACTGAGTGCTAAATTAGCAGCTTTTTCACAGACGTCTGCTCACAGACAAGTTAGTGCTTCAAGCGTCCCAGCTATGGAGATGTCAATATTTGTTCTATGTATCAAATAATGTGAAATGTGTCAATTCTAATGAACCCACTGACTTCTTAGCCTACTAAGTAGTTCTTGTCAGCTTTGTGGAGCAAATAAAGTTAGATGAACGCAATTTTTAGATAAAGATTGAGGCTATGCTGCTGGTGCATTTGGCAGCTAACGGCACAAATATTTCTCCCACTTCGATTCAGTGGAGAGCTGGAAGTGTTACTCACAAGGGGGTGAGAAAAAGAATGCTAATGTCGCATCAACTTTTAAAGAAAAGATGTTAAGTGCCTTACGTTGACGTGCTCTGAATATGCAACACTGCCACTAAGAGGCCAAAAAATGAATGAATGGAGGTTTAATATGAAGTGATACAGTACATTTCATTAGGGTTGCACAATATCGGATTTGTCACCCATATTCTTTAAAACTGATTCGGCCGGTAGCAGATATTTACAGCTGTAGATATTATCTGTAAACAAGGTTAAATGATACTCCCAAATAAACTGGTACAGATATATTTCTAAATATGACCAACATCTGCTGATAATGAGTGGCACTGTGCTGCAGTGGTCAGCACTGTCACCTCACAGCAAGAAGGTTCCAGATTGGAGTCCCGGCTCCACCACAGGATCTTTCAGTGTGGAGTCTCCATGTTCTCCTTGTTCCTGTGTGGGTTCTCTCTGGTACTCCAGCTTCCTCCCACAGTCCAAAGACATCAAGAGGGGACGAGGCTGATTGATACTCTAAATTGACTGTAGGTGTGACTGTGAGTGTGAATGGTTGTCTGTCTCTATGTGTTGGCCCTGTGATGGACTGGCGACCTGTCCAGGGTGAACCCTGCCTCTCACCCGAAAGCTGCTGGGATCGGCTCCAGGCCCCCCGTGACCCTTAACAGGAAAAGCGGAAGAAAATGGATGGATGGATCTGCTGATGCCGATGCAGACATGATGCATCCTTGTACAAACTGGAAGACGTTTGGCATTTTTTTGTGTTTCATCCACCAGTGTGACCATGAACTATATCCAGCTTCACATAACAATGTGTTATGTCATCGGCATTGTGAGAACCTCCATGGTTTTAAAAGGTTTACACTGACACCCCCCCCCCCCCAAAAAAAAACAAAACAAAACAAAACAAAACCAAACAAAACACTTGGCCGGTTTACACGAGCAGACACAAGGAAGAACTTTCCTAGTTAAGTTACTTAAATCCTAATTCCCTCAGGGCTGTATTTCAAAATCTCTTCAGGAGATTCAGCTGTGCTCGTGCTCTGCTCTGTGGCAGAGGTGTAAACTGCGTCAAGAAATTTGTTTGGAATAACAAAAGACTAAAAATATCTCCAGGAAAAAGCAGTCGTTCTGCAGTTCCAACACACAGACGTAAAGGCTCCATCACCCAGAGCAGGAAAAGACATTTTCAGAGAGCCTACTAGCCAGACCTTGTAATGCTCTGATTGGTTATTAATGACATCATCCCTTGGGCCAGCCCCCTCCCAGCCTGACGATGTCATCAGTGCTGAAGCATCCCAGTGATGTAATGCAGGGAGGGCCCTGACAAACACTCAAGTGGCACCTCTTTCTTCCTTCTCTCCTGCCTTCCTCTCTTTTCTCCTTCCGTTTCTTTCTTTCTTTCATATTCCTCTTCATAATTTCCCCTTCATTCTGTGCCAGCATCCTGATAACAGTTAAAAAAAAAAAAAACTACTTGTTTATTAGAACTCAAATAGAGGGCACGAAGATCAAGCTCAGTGCTATTTAGAGCTCCTAAAAAAAAAAAAACAGAAGCGGCAATAAAATGAGATAATTTACATCCCTTAATCTTGTCTGTGTCCTGCAGCTGTAATTAAAACATAGATTAGAGATCGTGATCTTTCTCTTCCGCAAGGTGTGACTAAAGATTTAAAACCCCAGGTGACTGTGACATCATGAAATCCTCCTTATAACAACTCGGAATAAAGGGTGCAAGCACTGAGCTATAAACTGAAAGGACTTATGGGTCATAATGGGATCGTTTTCACCAGAGATTAAACCTCAGTTACAAAAAGTAACATCTGAGGGTTATGTCAGTTTGCTCCATTTTAATTTATTCAGACTTTTTTTTTTGTTTTTGGCCAGGGCTTCACATCTGTTTTTTAATCACAATTTATGTGTGTGTGTGTGTGTGTGTGTGTGTGTGTGTGTGTGTGTGAGAGTGTGTATGTGTCCTGGGCAAACATCCAGAGCTCAAGCGGATTAGTGAGGGGACTCTTCTCTGATCAAAGCAGCACAGAATCCAGCTTACTGGGACAAACTGTGCAACACATAACCCTCATGGAAATACATGCTGCAAACTCATAGACCACCGAGTGCATTGCGGCACAGGCTTTCTAAATGGAACGATCGAAGCGTCCTTGTACAGTATGTCTTTCCTATAGTGGTGACACGCTAAAAAAACAACAACAAAAAAATCCCTCTCCAAAATAAAAGAAAAAAGTGGAAATCGAAGAGTGATGTCATCAAGCACGCAGCTGTTCTTTAGAAATTCTACTGCTTGTAGACTAAAGATGATGTATTGGTCACATCTAGACTGCCAGGAGAAGAGATTCTTGTGGTAGAATTTGAACCTTATCGCGATCTCCAAAGACTAATTCAGTAATACTGTCCAGAATACACACACAAAAACTCATGTGAGTAAACTGTGGCTGGTGTGTATAACTTTCCTTTTTTTCGCAAATTAAATCCATGAGTACTGGTGAGCCTAAACCTGTCATGAGGGTTTTGGATGCAATTTGCATTTCTCTTTTCTGTGCAGGTAGATAAAACGGCAGGGCGTGACGTGATGAGAATACATCGTATTAACAGCGGATGGACTTCTGTACAGTGCGTGAGTGGGTTACACTCTGTCATGGAACAGCATAGGAATTATCGCCCCAATTTTGTGGTTCCCTTCAACTTTACAGAGCAATTCAATGTCTTTCAGCTCATTGTTTTGGTTTTTACTGCCCACAGCTTGAATGTTTGGGTGTACTACTCTCATGAAACCTAATTCCAGCTGTAAAATAAAGAAGAAAAAAAAAAACCCACTTTGACAAAGATTGAAAAACTCTTTATAGGTGGAGACCAAAAAAGGAGCTAAAAGAAATGTGAATTTTGGGCCCAGACCCGGTAGGTGGAGAAACACCATATGAATTCCATTGTTTGTCTGGTGGGTGTGAAATGAGGCAACTGTTTGCCATAAAACCGAAATTAACTGAAACATCGCTGCTGTCTTCAAACCTGTTATACTGCCCCCAGGCGGCCAAATGAATAACTGCAGATTTAATTCAAATTGGACAGGCATTTGTTGCGTAACATTCTTCGGAGTTATTTAAACAATGTAAATAGCAGGTAGTTCATGCCAGGCAAACAACCAGACATTTAGAAAATGTCAAATTCAAAGCATGATAAAAACACGCCTATCCATGCCGGGAGTGTGTTTCTATCAGCTGGGTTCGGGTGGATAAAATGTGCTTTGCACTACTGCCAGACAGTGGCGGTACAGGCAACACTACGTACGGCTGTGGCCAGAACAAACACAGTAGAGGAAAAGGGTCCTGTATCAGCTTAAAACAGAGTTTGGTTCTGAGGAATTTTTAGCAGTTGGACAGGTTGTAACTGTTTTTAATGAGACGAAGGCAAAGTTTGGGAATATCCGTGAAGACAGCAGCAGTGGAAAGAGCTTGTTGGTTAAAGAGTCGCATCAGAACAAATTCACATTAGGTGTCACGGATTAACTTTTTATGAACATAGCAAAAAACACCTGTAGCGAGTTTAAAATGTTGCTGTTTCCATCAACCTTCTGCAATGCAGCGCTTCAAAACACACTGACAAAAACTCACTGCCTATGACCGTAAAGCGACCTTCTCCAGTCACATTTGCTCAAAAGAAAACAGCCCGAAGTTACAGTTCTTTCTACTGCACAGAGAAACTAAACTTCAGCTCCGTCATGATTATCGGTCGACTCTAATTGGGGTCCTGCTGATACCAAGTCAGACATGCATTATGGATGCGCTCGCCATAAATTCAGGTTGAGATAGTGACTGTAATTAAGTCATTCTCCCGCTCCACAGAGAGTCCTCCATCAAACTGTCTGAGCTTGACTACGAGACTAAATGGGTTGTGTCTGAGTCTAATAATAAAAAGCCTCATCGTGGCTGGGATCTGTCACACTGAGCAGCAGACTTTGGCTAAATTCATAGGAAGCTTTAACAAACTACTGACATCTTCTTATGTGAGCAACCTGCGCTAATCTTTTCGAAGCTTCATTCTTGATTGGCATCCCGCTGGCTGGACAGGAATCAAGTCACATTTCAACACAGACGTTTGCAGCAGTCTTCCGGCTTGCTGGTACAGTACCCCGTTACTTGCATTTGGCTTCATTATGTAAGTATGTTTATTTTACAATTCTTTCTGTGGCTCACCACTGTCACCCACCACAAAATGACTTTACCATGTGTCTAGTTGCCCATTTGGCTCCTGCAGTCTCCGATCTTGGAGCTGAAATGAAGCGGGGCATTGTGGGCATTGTGCTACTGCCGAGAGGGATATGGACTCTGGTGAAAGGAAAACCTGAGAGGAAGGAAACTTCGAAACAAACTGCTAAGAAAAGGTGATACAGCATACAAAAGACGGAGCTGTGTGTTGGTGCGTGGGTGAATTGGAGTGTTAAGGGGCTGTTTCCCCTCTTCCTGCTATTATTAATGGAAACCTTCATGGAATGCTCTCTGGCCCTGAAATGTTAAGGTAGAGACAGAGTGAGATCTTGTGGGAGTGGAAAACAGCCATATTTTCCCCTCATTTTATGAGGAATGTAATGATAGACTGGTAAACCTTATGACTGCCCCATAATACAGATATTATCTATAAAGACTAGCTTTAAAATATAGTTTCCTAAAATGTCTTGTGAAGGAGGATGAAAACTCAAATCTCTAAACGAAACCTCCATCATGACTGTGAAGGCTAAAAAGGAATATATACCTGAGACCTTTACTGATTTTAAGCCTGCTAAAATATTTTCACACTGGGGACACATTTACTTTTTATTAATACTGCCAATACCGTAGAACCTATTTGGAATACTGGCGCGGAGTAGAAAGGTAAAAGGCTTATTCCATCATTGAAAATGTCAACTTTTATAAGATGGATTTCATTACTCAGGGAGAAGCCTGAGGCACAGGAGTGTCGTAGTAGACGATCTGTGGAAAGACAAGTGGTTTCGCAGCGATGATGGAATATTGAATTACATGACATTAGAAAGCTGCAGTAGAGCCAGAGTTGTAGCTCAGTGGTCACTGCCATTGTCCCAGTATACACGACTCGATTTATAGAACAGTGTACGGTGGTATACCTCCTTACAGCTGGATGCAACCAGACTTTGTCCTGGTCTACCTTTGGCATCGCAAACAGAACAAGTAAACAAATGGCGTCCTTGTTTAACAACTGAATTAAATTCAAAGGTTATTATAGAAAACCAAGAATTCTTTGAGTAGTGACAGAAACATCTGTCAAGAAATCTGCTGTCTTATCCCTCACACCCACCATCATACCTCTTTTGATTGCACAATGTTCACCCAATGGATTCGATTCTGCAGTGTGACCTACGGAACATGCGTAGAACACCTTTGGCATGTAGAACATAACATGACAGGAGCATGTATATATATTTCCATGTATATGCCAAATTCTCAACTGCGTTTTCTAGGTACGCTGGTCCGAGTGGGAGATAACAAAGTATTATTTCAGTCAGACAAAGTGCAGTTTTCCTAACATCACGTAAACCCACTGACCGTCAACAACAACGGATACTTATAGTTAAGAAACTGTACCTTTCAGCTAATAAACATACAGGAAGAAAGAGTTTCAGCCTCAGCTCAATGGTCATGTAGCATTCACTGACCCAAAGTAAACTCTGAGGGCCATTGTGTTCATCCTAATGAGGGAACTTGTCAGCCCAGTGAAACCATGCTGCTCACGGAGCCTTGATTTTGTTTTGGACTGTACAGGTGAAACCTGAAGACAATTTAAAAAAAAAAAGGTTATTTCTGAACACATTTAAGGTCAGTTGCTTCGGAGCTACTTTTAACTCCAAAAAAATTCACTTCCATCATATATTGTGCCCGTCATGCATTTCAAAAGTCTGCTGTAAAATGTAGTATTAAAGGTGTCACTCTTGCAAAATCCCACAACTACTTAAATAAAAGTCCTCAGCTTAGGCAGACTTACTTTTAAGCACCAAACAGTGCAAAAACTGCATCTTTTTCCTTCCTCTCCTTGAATATTTGCCATTACATTTAGCTCGGAATACTCTCCTGGCTTGAATTCCAGTATTTACAAGGTCCTGTCTTGTTATCAGTCAGAGCAGGAAGTCCTTCTCCAAACAGACCATGCAGAGACAGAAGACAGGTTTCCTCCAAACTAAGAGCTCAGGTAGCTGCTATTCCAAGAATAGCTCGGCTTAACAAAAACATCCCGTGTGTAACAGGCTTTACTGAGTATTTTCAGAAATGAAAATGTTATAATCTGGACCATGGCTAAATGAGAGAGTTTGTCAGGCCGAGGGGTAATTATGAAATCCTGCCACGATAATGACTCATTAGTAAGCGGTCACTGCGGTCGATAGAAAACATGACAAACTCCAACGTAAGGGGAGAGGGGACAGGGCTGCAGGTTGTAACACAAGTCTCAGAACAAGACTCTCATACATTTTTATTAGGATTATCCAGCTTTAACCCTCAAATTCATACTCCTTCTATTAACCATGCTTATAAGTCCACAAAACCTGGTGCAGTGTCAAGGATTTTTTTGCAGTTGGAGAAAAAGGTTACCGATTAGAACTGAATTATGAATTATTATGTATTTCTTCCTGTCCTTCCACTTTTACTTACATTCAACTAGAGAGCAGAACTGATGTGTAAAATCCTGGTATGTTCTTGTGCGTTGTGGGAGTTTCCACGTGCCTCAAGGAGGGGATGGATGGTGATGTTTACACTGGAAGAAGAAAAGCTTGCGGGGGTTGGGGTGGGGTGGGGGGTAAATAGCGACTGAAAGGTGTCAGAAGAGTGTCTCCTTGAGCTTGTCACACCAGCGGGTGGAGGACGTTTGTCTCACTCCCCCTGTCTCATGAATGCAGAAGAAAGAGGTCAAACAAGTGATTTCACTTGACAGAGCAAAGACCGACAAAGGAGATGACGCACTTTGGCCTTATTTATTCTTATTTTGGGAATTTTCCCTTCTGACATCCACTCTGCAGAAAAAATAAAACTATACATAAGAAGACAACTTTTCATGTTATTTTCCAATAACTCCACCAAGCATCTGACATCATGACAGGATGCATGATCCTCCCTTCGGTGGATAATCCACAGCAAAGCCCACAGCATCGACTCCGGTAAACATCTAACATGAGCCTGTAACGTCTCCCAGCAGCCTCTCAATAAAGATGAATAAATAAATAAATAAATATTTGCAATATTCACAATATGACTTCCTCTGTTGAATCTCAAGAACTTAAATTTGTGGCTGGATTTTTTTTTTTACCTTCTAGTGGTTAAAAAGTATTGGCTTCAAGACTAAAGAAGAGAGGGCAGGAAGGGAACAGTGAGAAATCTGACACTAATGAATCATTATCAGCTGATCGTGCTTATGAAATCACTCTCACATATCCTGTCACATTTCTCCGGACGCTGCATTAAAACTATCCCTGAAAGAAAGCACTTTGAATATTGTGTATATATATATATATATAAAGAAGTCTTATCTTTTAATTCTTTAAATCTCTGGCAAGACAAGACCTCCACTACGTTGGTGCCTCTTGGGCTCAAAATACAGCGAGTTAACAACCACTAAAAGTTCATTCGTCCGATAAGAGTTTTTTGTCTGATTATACCTTGCTTATCGTGTCCCTCCTCCACTTCCAGTTGTTTTTTTTTTCTTTCTCCATCTTAAGCTACTCAAAATCTTCCTAGAGGACAAGATCAGTAATTTGCAGCTAATTGAGAATATAATTGGTCTCACGTAAAATGGCAAAAGTTTATTCGAAAATAAATAAATAAATAGGGATGTGGATGATAAACGGAAAAGGACCAGCAGGCGATAAATTCACCCTCTGGGGAAAAAAAAAGATGACCCCAAAACTGAGTTCGAGTCTTATTTGATAGAAAAGAAGACAACATGGCGAGGCTCACAAAAACACTGAAGGCTCGTTATCAAATGGTGGAAACGGGGAAAACTCCAGACCTTTCAGCCACATCTCATGGACTTCATCACCAGACTGACATTCAAACAATCAACACCTTTTTCCAGAATCAATGACTCTCTTGTTCTGGGTGATCCATGCACCTGACTGGTGGTTCAAAAACCCTGCACATTCGAAGCCCTTTTTTTTTTTTCCAATTCAGTGCCGTTTCAATGGCCGTCCTGTTTGATATTATTTCAAGTCTAAAGCTGCTGCCTGTGTTCCTTTCTTTGTTTTTCTGTATAACTTTTTACAAACACACAAATATACTTTGTGCAGCTTCATTAAACAGGAGTCTTTTATCACATCCGTGACTCGGCCACGGATAGGAGCTGAAACGAAAGCTCTGTAATGAGGTTTGATCAAACCCCCGAGCTCAATGGGACGTGGCGTGAGTTGGCTGAGGGCCCGATGAGGGATGACATTGCAGACGGCTCGGTGGAGAAACACCTGGTGAGACCTCCAGCACCCCCCCCCCCAACCCTCTGCAGCCACATGCCACTGGCCCAGGTGTGTTTCCACTGAGCTCAATGTCCCGTGGCAGCCATCGAACTCCACAGCTCCGCGTTTTGCATCACATATGGTCAAGGTTAGCTCTTGATCTCCTGCACAGATCCAGACATGATCTGTTATGTCTGGAGACTGGAGCAACAGAGCGGTTCGGGACGGAGCAATCAAGTGGTCAAGATATAACCTTAGCGTCTCATAATGCTATCAGACAAGTTGAAGCATATGGTCGGGAGCTACTGTTTACCTTCGCTTGTAAAAACACTGCCAAATTCTCAGCGTCTCATATGCTAGCACTTAGACGAATAAGCTTGGCTGAATTAAACTGGCAGGCGCGGCACTACCTTACACTTAATAACAGCTTCCTCTGGTCTTCTCAGCAAATTGACAGCTTGCTACATCAGCAGAGAGCAAAGAAGAGAGAGAGAGGAGCAAACTTTTGAGAGAGTACCAGAAAGATGAAGGATGAGGTTCAGGGCCTCTTTGTAGAGGTGTAAGATCATTTGTATTTATGACAAGACGCTCTTCTCGGACCAGTTAACCTTCCCTCACAGCAGGGAGGCGGGGGGGGGGGGCTGAAGTTGATGTAGTCATTTTTGAAGGATAAAGTGCACACTCCTCTCATTGTTGGGTGACAATAAGGAGTAGTATTACTGCAGAATACAATAAAGGTATTCCTGATCAGGTCTGATTATTCCATGTTGCTGGAAATAACTTCAAATCAAGCTCGTCTTTTTACATTTTTCTGCATACATTTACATAAAAATACCTGTTAAATTATATTTTCTTTTCCGTTTCGGGCAGACGAGTATGTTCTCCAGATGCAAATCTACTCAAACAGTGGAAAAAGTAATTCCAGAAGCATTGGCGAGTTCCAGACCGGCTTATTATTAACGCGATTACAAAAAAATACAAACAGTACTTTATTGGGAGAGTAGCGACAAACAGTAAAAGCTCTCAGTTTACTGCTCTGCCTTGATAAAAAAACTGATCTGTAACATTCGAGTAACATGACGTGTTTGAAGTCACACTGATGTTCATTTGAAGAGGAATGCAGCATCTCCCCCGTGGGAAAAAGAAAAAAAAAATCTAACAATCCATTTGATCCTGAGTTCAAACTGAACCATACAAGTAAAAATCAAGACTAAATCCGATGCATTATCAGATGGGTTTTTTTTTGAGAGGTGGGGGGGGGGGGGGGTCATAGATGAGGAAACTGTTGGATTTGAAATGATGAACGCAACATAAGAGAAGAAGGACAGTGTTTTCCAGTGAAGCCTCTCATCGTCTGACCCAAACCACTCCGCTACCCCATTAGCTTAATTAGACACAGACACACACACACATACACACACACATTAAATGCCCCCCCCCCCTTTTTTTGGCTTCATGCAATGAATGGCTGGCTTCAGTTCAGAGTAGAAAAAAAAAACAAGCTTTCAAAGGCAGGAGGAAACCATCAACAAACAGCACACATATCAAGAACTCTACGGTGATGCCACCGGAATTTTAAACGATATCAGTGACGACAACTTCTGACGTCCTGCGAGGATATTTTCTACGTTTGCAATCCAGAAAATCAGAGCATCTGAATGAGAGCATCTTCAGATTACAGTTTAGGTATACCAGATGCAGCTACTCACCTTTTCTTTCCCGTGTCAGTCCTGACCAAAAGGTAGGGAACGCAAATTCAGTTACACCGAAACTAACAAGACGTCGCACTCCCAAAACTTTTTTGCTCTCTCTCCCGGCAGATCTGTATACTTTTCCCCAACTCCCCTTCCCTCCCCTCTCTCTCTCTCTGTCTCTCTCGCGCTTTCTCTCTCTGACTTCAGCACTTCCTGGGCTGCTGTTTATGCTCCAATCAGGTCATCCAAGAAACTGCCACTACCCCCCCCCTTCCCTCCTCACCCCTCAGCCAACAGCCATTGTTTGGCAGAGGCTTGTCACATGTAGATGTCTGTATGAGTGTGTGTGAGTGTATTTGTGTGTGTGTGTGTTCCCTCTTGACAAAGGTTTTTTAACCTCTTGCCATTATGAAAAGTCTGCTTTTTCTCAGTAAGAGCATAAATGAAGAGGCGAGCTCCAAGAAGAAGTTGGAGAGGACGATGCGAGGGGTTGGGGTGGGTGGGGGGGTCGTGGGCTGAAGAAAAACACATGGAAGGGGCTTCCTGCTTGAACGTCTTACTGAGACAAATACAGTTTTTCAGGCATGTAGAAAGGGAGGGTAGCAGCGTTGAGTAAGGGTTAGGGGGTGTGTCTGGAACTTTCTCTCCAAATCCAACAGCTTGTTGTTACAAACCGCATTGAGGCTCAGCCCATCATAGCCCCCAGAGAGCTGAGAAGCTGTCTCCAAAACAAGGCGCCTTTGCCATGTCTGCCAAGTTTTTTTTTTTTTTAACCATGATACCTCAACTACCCCCCCCCCCCCCCCGCCTGCACCCCTCGCTATATATCCCCAAAGCCCCAACCTCTAATTGACCGCTTCACTAAAAGCCAGCCAGACCGAGCTGGGCTCTGTCTTGGCTTTTCGTTGAAATAAAAAAGAGGTGGAGGTGTGACTTGAGGGGTGGGGGTGGTATCTGGGTGCAGAGTAGTGAGGTGAAAGGTGACATGTGGGTGGTGCAAGGTTGACAGCAGCACACTGAACCTTTGTTGGTGTTGTCAACAGTTCACTGCATGGTGCTAACACCTTGGGAGGTGGAAGAGTTCAACTCAAACCTGAAGAACCTCCGTGGTGGAAATCCTTGATAATTGGTCAGGCCTGTAACAGGGGTCAAGGATGTTTTTTAGCACCACGCCTCAATCAACTAACTGGCCAGCACTTGGCAATCTCACAAAGACATCAAGGGTGAGTTCTTCTATAGTCCTCCAATCTCCCCACATGAAAAGAAGGCAATGTATGTCTTTGTGCCCAGGCTACAGGAGCCTTGTAGTCACAGGACAGATTGCATTCACACCACAAATGAAACACTCCGGAGCCCCACTCTCGCTGGTTTTGGTCCAAACCCGAGTGCCATTGCTGTGTTCAGATTTCAGTCAAAAAGATCGTACAGAGAACGAAACCCAACATGAGTCTACCGCCTGAGGGGATAGAAAATTCCCTCATTGCACATTGGTGGTTCTTTGATTCAACTCCAAAACCCTACTGAAGATCTTAGTGAGGGACAGTTACCCTAAATTTGTTCAGCCTGTGCAGAGACCAAATCCAATCCTTTGCCATTATTAGAGCTACATTTTAACCGTCTGAGCTAGTGGGCTAACGAGTCACGCAGGCAGTGGAGACTCTTGATTCTTTGTAAAGGAACAAATGATCATACATGTTTTTCACTCAATCAAGTCCAGAGGCATGGAGTGATCCACACCAAGCACATTTGTCCCCCAAAGTCTGGGAACAAATGTTTACTGCATTCACGATACGCTTTCTTGGCCTTGGCAAGGTTGGACAAGGTTGGTCAGCATGGTTCAGTTGCACACTGATGATCACAGTCACGCAAAATGAACACAGGGAAATCTGGCAACCAAGCAGTCTGAAAGGATGAATTCCAGTGGTATGATGCTGCTGACAAAACATCCCACCTAAGCCCACTTAGCAAACCTGAAGTCCTGAGCAAACCTGAACACCATCATCTCCATTTTCTAATGCTACAAAGGACAGCAGACCCCACTGAGCATGAACTGTAGCCTATGCTAGCTTCTAATGACGACTATGCAGCGAGGATGAAAACTAACACCTTTTGGAAATGTGTGCACGGATCAGTGATGATTTGTGTGCTCAGGCCAGGCCAGAGGTGCCTCAGAAGAGAACAAGAGAACTGGGACAAGTGTGCATGAGACCTGACTTGATACGTTGTGAATGCTGGTTTATCTGAAATATCATGACCTGCGTTTAAAGGATGTGGGGGTGTTATTATAGACTTCTACACATAGAAAATGACACATTCAGTAATAAACTGAAATTATCAAGTGATTTTATGAATTTGTCAAAGGACAAGGAAGAAGACTGGAGCGCCTCCTTGCTGGGGCGGTTTCAGGAAACATTCATCTTGTTGTTTAGTCTGGCCACCACATGTTGGAGCAGAGAGGCCACTCTCCTCTGGAGGACCCCTCCTCTTGTGCACACAAGCACAAACACTGACAGACGCTATCTAGACATTTCTGACTGCCGTTCAGTATTTAGGGGCTCAGATGCCGCGAACAACAAAAACTTCAAAGCGACAGCAGCGCTGACATGAAAAGAGAAAATATGCTCTGTCACTCCCGCTGCAGCTCAGGTGTGCCACCGTTGAAGCTTTGTGCATCGGCATCTATTTCTTCTGCTGCGAGAGCAAAGAATCATTTGTGGAGCGGATAAGAGGAGGCAGGTATATTCAGTGGAATATTTATAGCTTGGTTTAGGTGTAACTACGTGCATGTGCTCACAAACTCATGACGGCACACCAAGAAAGAGAAAATGCTTTGACATCACTTGTCTTCCTGCATAAACAGTCACAACTTTGACTAATCCCTGATAGCTAAATCCTTCCATTGCTGAAAAGCAAACAAAAATGGAAAGAGGAGACAAAATAAATCAAAATATTCAGGATTTAACTGGGAGAAAGCAATTGAGGATTGCACCGGAACCTACTCAGCGTGGTGCCTCACCCTATGCCGGGCTGCTTTTTTTGAGGAACCGATCCAGGATGGTGAAAGAGCCACCTGGAGGAGACTGAACTCCACCGCATTTCAATATGACTCCAGTAAAAGGAGGGAAATGACAGCTTGCTTTCAGTCGCTCAAATACATGCAGATCGAGGCGAATGGCTCCGTCGCTTAACATGAAATCTTGATTTAAAACCATCATCACCAGCATGATGGTGAAATTATGGTGACCTTTCAGTGACGATGACTCATATCATGGGGAAGAAAGTTTGGAGGAGCCCTGAGAACCTGTGTTTTCCCTACGTGATTTGTTTGGCCTCCGCCACTTTAATCCAGCAGATGAATGGATACGCTGAACAAGCTGCAAGGCACATTTTTATAATACATGCTAATGTAGTTAAAGCAGCTGCAATTTTACATGCACATGAATTTCACTTATGATCAAGCTCCCAGGTTTGCACAATGCTCCTCAAGCTCCTCGCTGCCAGGTAAATCTATCTGCATTCACATTATATGATGTTTCTAGATTTGTGTCATTGTGTCATTTGTGACATTGAGAAAATAAATTGTCAGATTAAAAAAAAAAAGACCCCACAGCAACTCTGCAGCAGCCAAAACAATCAAGTTTTTCACTGCCTGACATGACATACACCACGCCTGGTCTCTCTTCATCCAGGCTGGTGTGATTCCATTCACTTCCAGAAGGGGGAGACAAAAGTAAACATTATACCTTTAAAAGCAACTATACAAAAGACAGGTATTTGTTAGTGTGATCGGCTAACGATGGAAAGTGAGCCTGTGAAACATCTCCATCAGGGATATAAACAGTTAATGAGTTGGACAATTACCCACATAATGCGGTTAGGGATCGATTTAGTCAAGCATGTATCTGCTTCAGTTGGCCCCAAATTTGCCTGGGGGGTTCCGTAGGTCCCGGTGAGGTATTTAACAGCACAAAGTCGGGGGGGGGGGGGGATCAAGATACTGAGTAAAAACAATGGATTCCTGCACAGATGAAGACAAAGTAATACAGTGGTGAGTGTCATGCATGACAAGCACTGATCAAGTTCTGGTCAATGGTCGGCTCCAGCCTCACCTCTCCCACTGGGCCAATCAGGATTCACCAGTAGAGCTCCCCAGTTTAAACTGGGAGAGCTGATAGTGCGGTGCCGTTAAATTTATCTGTGTACGAGGATCAGGGTGCTGTTGTGCTTCATTTTTCTTCATTCGAAAAAATTAAAACTGCTCTTCTACCCGGATGCTACTTACTAACTTGTTTGGTATGTGACACAAAACCAGAATTGAAACCGGCTGTAAATCTACCATTCTGTAGGCGGACATTCTTCTTGTAAATAAATCGATTATTCCCCTGTCCTTTCTTACTGGGACAACAACAGCAGCCCAGTTAAATGGCGTAATTAAGCCGTCACTGTGCACGTGAACCCACTGAGTTTCCTGTAAATGTATTAACTGAGCAGGAAGCTATAAAACAGTAACGCAAAGTTCTTAAAAATGTTGGGTCGACATGAAAATTCTTCAGTAAGCTTTCACAAAATGCATTGGTGACATCATTTGACTTTTTACCTGTTTTTTTTTTTTTTTTAGGATGAATCAAAAACAACAGTACTGCAGAAGTTTGAGCCTTTTTAACTGTAATACCCAGAACTTCACTCTTACTGTCTCGCTTGCTCTTTATTAGGTTTGCAGGGCATCTTTAAACCAAACTGCACAGAGGGAGCAAAAAATAATAAAAAAAAAAGGCATCAAAAGCACTAAAGGCCCTGGCTTCCATCCACCCAGATCCCACTCTAGCCTGTAGACCACTCTGTCATTTACATATATTTAGCCTCAAATCATCCAAAGCCAGTTTTAGACATTTTCTCAGAGAGGACGGAAAGTTAAGCTGATGGCAACAATGGAGCCACTGGCCGACTCTGATCTCTGAGTCAGCGGCGAACACTCCCAAGAAGTCTTCACGGAAAGTAATCTTAGCACAAAAAAAAAAACTTTACAGAGTTAATGACTCTAGCAGGATGATGACCATGCAAATCAGACACGGTAAACCCCACAAACACATCAGACAGACAGCTGGTCACATGACCCAGCAGCTCGGTGAATCGGCCTGCCATTATAGATTTGTGAGGAGGAGCACTTCAACAGCTATTGATTAAATAAATTAATAAGAGCCTGACGTAATGAGAATGTGAAGTGAGAGGTGTGAGATCAGACCCAGGTTGGGTAAGTAAATGTGGCACTATGAGGCCAGTTTGACAGTCCTTTGGCCCACCACCGGAGTGTCAGGACAGAACAATGAGACATAACTCATCCAGAGAATACAGTACACAGGGTCAGAGGGTCACATGACTGCCTGGCTGTTGTCTCTGAGTAGAAACACACACACATGCAGGAATACAAGTGTCAGCAACCGTGAAAATTGGCAGCGACAGATTCTGTCCTCAAGAGAAGTTGAGTGTATCATTCTGGTCTAGCAGTCAGACGTCTCAGAAATGAGACACAAATAAGAGAATAGCGAGGAGGACTGGGTCGACTAAGGCGTTGCGGCGTAATAAAGCAGGGGCTCAGAGCGGGGTCAGACCAGAAACATCAGCCCCGGCTTTGTTCGTCTAGACTTCTGCTTTATCAAATGTATGGGTCAGTTCACTCTCCAGCTCCACGAGGGACAGGCGGTGCCTTGAGGTCATTTTTGACATCATCTTGGACTTCAGTTCATTTTAAAATCTTGGACAGGAGAGAGACAGAGAGACAGAGACAGAAAACACAATTTCTTCTCCTCAGCAACAGTTGCTTGCCCCGTGGTTTAGTGTCATTGGCAGCGCTGCTACATTGTTTGCTCCACTCTGTCTTTGAATCGTGTCAGTCGGCCTCTGGCAGACAGTGTAGTGGACACCTGCCTGTGTTGTTGACAGGAAGTCACGTGACTTCCGTGGCAGCTTTCTTCGAGCTGTTGTTTTCGAGATTGTATTTGGCGATGATTTAAAAAAAAAAAGTTCTGGGGTAAACTCCTAACCTCCCCACTGTGGAGGTCACGTGACTGCCTTTCAGTTGAATTGGTAGAGGTTAAGATATCTGCCCTCATGGTCTGCAGATAGGTACTCGTGCAAGGTATCAGGTTCCCAGTTGGTGATCTGACAAATTAAAAGTGTAAATCTCAAAAAGTTTGCAACAAAACCTGAGATAATCTGACACATTTAAAAGCAAACTGTATTCTTTTCCATTTCCATATTTCACTCACATGTTCTTCTTGCTTGTTTTACTCGTAATGTAGCTTTTACTCAGGTACATTTAAATCCTTTAAAAACTTGTAGTCATTTTATTTATGTTAGATTTTATGTAATTTTTTGTTACTTTTTTTGCTATTCCATCAAGTTATTTTAATCCTTTTCTGGCGTTTTCTTCATTGCAATTTCTTAACAATGGCGTTTCCTCAGTTCCTGATCTCCTTTGTTGTTATGATTGATTGGTATAAATGTGGAAAAAAAAAACAAACGCTGCAGCTTCTGACTGATGAGCAACAGGTTTCTTCCATATTTCACTATCTAGGTTAAATAGGGCTGATATCACCCTCCACTGTTAGACCTGAAGTGATCCAGAGCAGCTGGGAGGCAGCCAGGCTCCAGCAGCAGCTGGTGATGGGAGTCCAACAGTTATTTTGAAGGATCTGATTGATGCCACATGACACGACATGACCGACTGTGCTTTTTTAGAACATTTTCAACTGGAAATGCCACATTAACTAGCAAACGCTGAAAAAATCAAGTAGTTTTGTTTGGGTTTTTTCTTCCTTTTCCCCCCAGTAGCCTCATCCTAAACAGAGGGATGTCTCAGGCACTACCCGGCTGTTTTCAAACGCTGCCTGACCTCTTGTGCAACTTTTAGTTTCCGCCAATGATGTTTTGGCTGCATTGCGACATTTCGTGTGTGTGTGTGTGTGTGTGTGTGTGTGTGTGTGTGTACTATTGTATGTTTCCACGTGAAGCAAGCAGCGTGATACGCTCTCTGAGGAAAGTCAATGCCCTCTTGTCCTGAACCTGAAACGTTTCTGATCCTATCATCGGTCCCATGATGCAGCAGGTCTTCACTCAGAAAAGAGGAACAGTAAAAGAAACCACCAGGAAAATAAACAAACAAAAACTTTCCTCACATCCACCTTTCACACATTCATATTACTGCAAGCGCATCCCAGCAAACAATAACCGTAAATCCATGTTTGTTTGTTTCTCTCATAGCAACGTGGCTCCTAATCAGATTTATAGAGCTATAAAATGTATTTAGCTTAATTGTGTTTCCTCCACAAGTGCACTTGAGCGCCTTTGTGTGCCTCCTAAGAATTACTGGTCTGAATATAATGCATTTAGAATGAACAGAAATAATGACCTTAAAATATTTATCAAATGTTTCATGTAATGTAAAAAAGATGCTCTCTCTCTCCATAAGCGGGGCTTTTCCGTCTTGCTGCGGCGCTACATTTCAAAGTATTTATTATGCTAATCTTGTTTGGAATTTGAATATAAAGAGCTGTTAAGATATAAGTCGTTTGTCGATCGATAAATGCGCTTTTTATTGGTACTCTGGAAACAATGAATAATTGATGATTGCACATCATGTTCACCGCCAGCTGTCGTGTGCAGGCCTCAATCAGCCACGTAGCTCCTCTCGACTTATTTCCATTGATATGAGAGATGCTAGCTGGCTGCTAGCCTGTCAAAGGCATTCAGGGGATCATTCAACAACAACCAAATGTGTTATGAAATATGCAGCATTGAGAAACATTTGGTCCTGATTATAATGAATATTCTCCCTGGATGAGAGTGTAAAAAGAGCAGGAGGGGAGGAGGTTTGAGCTGCTTTCTCATTACAGACACCTATATCACTTTCTTTTGTCAACGAGCGACATTTAATGAAATCAACTTCACTTTTTTTAAAAAAGCATGTGATATGTGAAAAGAAGACAAATGGGTGTGGAGTAGACAAACAATTTCTCCAATAAAGGTTAAAAACACAAATGCAGTAGCAAATGTTTTGTACTCTCTCATGATGAAATTCTGTGTTTTATGTTCACCGAGATGAAAACAGTCTTTGGAGGAGAGAAGGAAAGAAAGACCCTAAGAAAGTCTGGCGCAGCTTTAAGGAAGGGATGAAACATGACCAGCGGGGGGCGCTACAGCTTTGAGTCTGTGGGGAGCTGCAAAGTGACATCACAAAAAATCCACATAGTCGCAGAATGACCACAAACTCTCTGTATTAAAAAAAGTAGCAAAATAAAAGCTTCATCAAGGGAAGTGAGACGACTGTATGACTCATCAAATGAAGTACATGTAAACTGCCATGAATGCATGAAACAAATCCAAACCACCAATCACGTAACAGCAGCTTCAGTCGCCGCTGACATGTGACACAACCGAAAAGTGCAGATGGTGATTAATGTCGATGACGGAATACAGTCAATGAAAGCAACCAATAACAACTGATATAAGCTGAAATAAACACGCGAAGGTGATACACTTCTCACCTGTCACCCAGGATAGACGATAACCACCTTCAACATCATTTATCTTGATACCATTTGTTGCTAGGAGGCTTTCCATGAAACAAAATTAAATTAATACTGGTCTGGCTCCCACATCATCATATTTGATTCATACCATCAACGATGAGAAGAAGGCATGTTGGGTGAGAGTTATCTGACGCCCCATCAACACGGTGTCCTGCACGGTTATCAACCGACCGCAACGGCTGCTACAATTGAGTTTAGCGCAGCAAACATAATCTCGTTTAAAGTGTAATCTCATGGTTTATTTGGAATAATAAAAGGATTAAGATTTTTGCCTTGTCATAAGGTTGAATGCTCAATTATGGCTGTTCCTGTCGTTTGGGGAGGCCAGGTGAGTCTCGGGAGGGTCGTTTCCACCACAATAGCACTGACCACTCCCACATAGGTTTATAAGCTGGAGTTTCCACACTCTTCACTAGAACTGAAGAAGCCTCTCGGATGAGAGGTGAAACGTCTTCAAGATAAACTTACGTCCAGTTGACCAGATTTTACTTCGCTTCGATCTACGATGACCTGGAAGAATGAGAACCTACACAGACAACTGTTCCTTCCTATGTTTCTGGCTTCAACTGCACTTTTTTATTTTAAATGTGTGTGTGTGTGTATATATATATATATATATATATATATATATATATATATATATATGTATATATATATATATATATATATATATATATATATATATATATAAAACGAAGAAGTTCTCAAGAGCATCCCCTCAGTTTTCTTTGAAGTATTAAACCTGCAGCTGTGAACATCAGTTCAGCAGAAACCCCCCACCCCCCCAAAATCATTCCTGTCCCTGCAGCTCAGCGAGACAGCCGAGCTGAAACGCTGCGTCAACTCAGCCGCTTAAGCTGAGAAGTATGCATGTCTTACCAATGACTTCATCACACAGCCAAAATGTATTACCTTCCCTTGCGAAAATCCCCAGATTTAAGAAGTGGGAGGGGGAGGGGTTCACTTGATGACTGATTCAGTGTTTCTGGTGTTTAATACTGAAAGAATGCAACGAACAAGTTCCTTTTGAGGGGATCAACATGAACAAATGTGCAATCAAACATAAATGCATGAGAAGTGAATCAAGATCAACCTGAAATCCTATTAGCTGTACAGCTGGGGGCGCTACATGCCAACCACTCCTGCAATAAAGGAGAGAAAGAAACTCACCACACTTTTACTGTTGCCAGAGAATTAAACTAGGAGTTGTGAGGCCTAATTATATAAAGTGGTGAGAGGAGGAAGTGGTGCTAAAGATGAGAGATTTAAAATGTGGCCAGGAAGTTTTATTTCCAGTTGCGCTAAGTACAGTACATCCTTTTTAGTTACCACAGCCTTGTGTATCCACTGTAGAGAAAGTTTCCTGTCAATACTTTCAAAAAAATTATTTACAGAGATGTAAACATATTATTAGCTGTTGAATTAAAGGCAAAGGGCGGCAGTGAATTGGCAAAGTCAGAAAAATAAATGAAATGCAGGAACATGTTTCTCCCAATTTTCTTACATCAGAGAGAACACATGCAGACGGGAATCTGTAATTCACTGAACGCGGGTCACAGTGTTCTTAACGGCTCCAGGGCAGGGTGACGCTCTTCTCAATAACTGACAGTCATTATGTTAAATGTGACAGGCTGAGGCTCCCTGCTGGGCACATGCCAATTACAGCACAATGTCTGTCTTTCTGTTCTGTTGGCAACGACAGAACAATTTTAAAATTGACTCAATTAATTTCGGTTCACCCACATTTCCCATCTGATAGGTAATATTTGTCTTGTCAGCTCTGCAGCCTTTATGTACAGACACTTTTTGCACTTTGTGGTCGATTTTGGAGAATCATGATGAAATCCTATATATTTTTCTCTTCTTGTGATCATGTGAATCCAGCTGCTTCTCAAGGTAATAACTCTTTCTAATTAATATGCATGGGACAGGTTTACTTTAAAGGTACATTGTGTAGAATTTAGGATGCATATGTTCTCATAGTCACCAGAAACTAAAAATCAATGTTTTCATTAGCTTAGAATTTATTTATTTATTTATTTATTTATTACCACATATGAAGCAGATCCTCTTGTAAAAGAGTCACTCACAAAGTTAGTTGCAAAGTTAGCATATGCACTTGGACCATCAAAAAACAGACAAAAGATCCTGCAATAATTACTTTGAACAAATCTGCTCAAATTTTGCAAAAATTGCTTACTTTTTATGTTCGACATAGATATGTTTTGGCAGTTTCTGTTTATCTAATTTGGTAAAATACTGTTTGTTTTTCAATTTTTTTAATGCTACTTTAATTTTGAATGTTTAAGTTGTGGAATACGCATTTCTGTTTGTCAGTAATTTGTAAACATTTTTAATCATGACCAAGCGAGTGGATTACATCGTGATTGACATACTCTACACAATAATCCCATCATGACTTTTTCACCAAATCATTCTTCACTCGAAAAATTAATATCTGGGTGTTTTATTGCTCAGTTTTGGCTTATTGTCATTTTTTTAGTGCTCCCTTTTTTTAAAAAAAAAACAAAACTTATTATTTAGTAATTATTATTTAGTAAATTTAGCAAACAAATCAAATTAATTTACCTGCAGAGATTAATTTAAGTGGATCTGTTTATTTGTTTCAATTAAAAAAAAAAAAAAAAAAAGGTTGTCTGTGCTTACTGAGCATTTTGCGTTGTGGGAAGTTGTAGGTTACTGTAGGTTCTGCCAAAAGAAAGTTAAGATAGGGCGATGCAATCAGCGACTTCACCACAAGATGTCACTAGATCGTGAACACTCGTCCTTTAGCCTCTTGTTGGTGAGGAGACCAGCTTAACCAAATCCCGCCATTTGACACTATCTGTTCATGTTGCCCCACTGGCAGAAATATTTGTGGTGTTCAAGTAATGAAGATTCTGGTCATTATCATCCAGTTACTATGTAACGCCTTCAGCAACACGGCTCATCCACATTTAGAGGTTCCACTCCGCTCCTAACATCCATCTCCAAACACAAAAGCACAAACAAGCTACAGAGTCTTTGGAGAAACTGGAGCAGTTTGCCTCTGCAAATAAAAGTCATCTAGATTTGTTGTTGAACACTGACTGAGTTGACATACTTCTCTTTGCCTCAAGGCAACACAATTTACTTGTCTTGTCGTGTCTTGCAGTCCTTCGCCAAGAAATGCTCCCTATGTGCCAGCTGTCTATTTATGATCAATGTATAGCAGCAATTGCAGGTTTTTTTTTATGTGTTTTTTTTGGTGTGAAAAAGCTTACATGCTGATGGGAAACATACTGTAGAGGAGGTAGATATAATCACCATAACAACATAAATAAATACAGCTGCAGGAATTTTTTTCTCCATATCACTTTCAGTTCTGCTCCCAAACGTGCATGCGCTGCAGAATATGTACATTCTGTCACATTCTTACAAGAAAATTTGAGTTATGAGGCAAAAAAAAGCTAAAAAAAAAAATAATAAGGCACACCGTTGGTTCGTTAGCATCTAATAAGGCCTATTAGGCTCCTTGTGGGTGAGTCTTATATTATTTTATTAACTCTCTAAGGAGTGTGGGGGTACTCAAGACCAGTCTTGGATCTTTATTTTTTTATTTTTTTTAAAAGGTCTTGGTCTTAAACCTAGTGGACTAGAGATTTTATGTCAAGACCACAACTGTGGCAATACTGGAAGTGTATGATTTGATTGGATACATATAAAAATAATCCTCTGCTCCAGAGACAACCAATGACTTGACGAGTTACTTCTGAACGCAGCTAGGATCTTTACTGTCAATAAGTGCCCCCCCTCCACACACACCCCTCCCTCCCCCTCACCCCTACTCACACGTCACTAGAGGAAGCTGGGAGGAAGACGTTTGCTAATTCGTCCGTAATTACATTCAGATACAAAAATCATTATGATTTCATACACAAAAATGAAAAAAAAAACAAAAAACACAACAACAAAAGTCTCAGTCTCACCCGGTCTGGTCTTGGTTTTGAACTATTTGAAGTGCTGGTCTTGTCACAGTCTCACCCGGTCTGGTCTTTGTTTTGAACTATTTGAAGTGCTGGTCTTGTCTCAGTCTCACCCGGTCTGGTCTTGGTTTTGAACTATTTGAAGTGCTGGTCTTGTCACAGTCTCACCCGGTCTGGTCTTTGTTTTGAACTATTTGAAGTGCTGGTCTTGTCTCAGTCTCACCCGGTCTGGTCTTGGTTTTGAACTATTTGAAGTGCTGGTCTTGTCACAGTCTAACCCGGTCTGGTCTTGGTTTTGAACTATTTGAAGTGCTGGTCTTGTCACAGTCTCACCCGGTCTGGTCTTGGTTTTGAACTATTTGAAGTGCTGGTCTTGTCACAGTCTCACCCGGTCTGGTCTTGGTTTTGAACTATTTGAAGTGCTGGTCTTGTCACAGTCTCACCCGGTCTGGTCTTGGTTTTGAAGTATTTGAAGTGCTGGTCTTGTCTCAGTCTCACCCGGTCTGGTCTTGGTTTTGAACTATTTGAAGTGCTGGTCTTGTCACAGTCTCACCCGGTCTGGTCTTGGTTTTGACCTATTTGAAGTGCTGGTCTTGTCTCAGTCTCACCCGGTCTGGTCTTGGTTTTGACCTATTTGAAGTGCTGGTCTTGTCACAGTCTCACCCGGTCTTGATCTCAATCTTGATCTTGGTCTCGACCTCTTATCGCATTGGTCTCGTCTCAGTCCACACCAGTCGGTCATTACTTGGTCCCGGTTTAGATGGTCTTGCCTTCAACACAACCTCATGGTCCTGTAGACCTGAAACCACCCTTGGGTCAACTGAACCTTGTGTTATGGATCATCGTCCCATAGATTCACCTCCATTCTTCCCTGTAGGGACGGGGACTCTGCCCTCAAAGGTCTTATTGACTCGTCTCCAAACATAATGACAGTGACATCGGCCTCATCCCTCCAGCTGAGGCCTGTATAGGTGCTGTCTGGGATATTGTAACCAAGCACTTTTGTTGCGTTGGAGCAGTAATGACTTTTTTTTTTTTTACTAGCAGCTCTAAAGTTTTTTGTTCAAAAGCATTCTTTATTGAGCATCTTAAAACAGTCCCACCACTACATTTTGCAGATAAGCCCCTGCATTTCAGCTGAGGTTTTTCTTGAGCATCCCCACTGATTTTCCTGTAATTTTGGTTGAAATCTATGTTTTTCTGACAGTTTTTTGTTGTCAACAGAACCCCCAATTTTCCACTTCTTTACCAGAGTTTGAAAACTATTGATGGGCATTTTTAACATCTTCTTTATACAGTTTTCCTGAATTATAAAGTTCACTTCCCCCCCCCCCCCCCCCTCCACATTTCTTTTTCTTTCCTCACGGCACACACACATTTACAGGTGTGGAAACTTTCCCCTCCGTAGCCACGTGTGTGTTAATCATCTCGCCACACGTGGGTGATTTCAGTGGTTTGATTCAAAAAGGTAACACACAATTACATAATGATCAGTGGCTTCACATGACCTGCTGTAAAAATAGATTTTTTTGGTCCTCTCAACTTAAAATGATATCAAGTTAAATAAGCAACCATGGCTTTCAAATGGATCAAATACAAATAAAAACAACCAGTAAATTAAGTATATCTGGGGTAAAATTGGGTAAATAAGTAATTGTAGGTTTACAATGGAGTAAATTTTTGGAAGAGTAAATTGAGTAAAATTCTTCCTGATTAGGGTAAATTATATAAATATACATTAAGTAAAGTAAATGTGGGTTAAAAATGGTACATGAAGTAAATCTGGGTTAATAATGGAGTAAATTCAGTAAACATGGCTTTAAAATTGAATAAATACAAGTTTTAGACGGTTAATTAAGCAAAAATATGTAAAGTTAACGGAGTTTATGAATTAAATATCTTACAGAGAAGGTAAATAAAGTAAATATGATTTTAAAATGGGGTCAATATAAGTTAAAAAAAGGTAAATGAGGTAGCTATCGTTAAATAATTGAACAAATTCAGTGACTTGGCTTGCCCGTGAAAGAATGACGGGATTTGCTTGACACTTGACGGTTAAAATTTAAGACTTCCACCCAAGTGAATTAATCTCATCCCTGCTATCACGTTCTTTACATGTATATCCCTCCGAGCATGTCAACACTCTTTCACTCTGATCAAGAAATGCCACAAAGCTACTGAAAATGAAAAGAAAGTAAACTTTAAAAAATATATGCACAAAGTTTGAGCCAGCCTCAAGTGTTCGCCCTTAAGGCCTTTACATCAGTGAGATTTAATGCTGCCTCATCCTGCTCAGCACTCGTATCACAGGGTGTGCATCATCAATCACGTTTACGAGCCAGAACCTTGGCTACGACACAAGGGAGCCACAATTTATAAACTCCCAGTTTATTTTCAGTCTTTATTTTCAGCATATATTTGCAGATTATGGCCTAAAAAAAAAGGCAATTTAAAATACAATTCATGCACTACGGTACACAACTGAAAAGTGAAATATGCAGGATATCACACAACCGACTTGAGAGATATCCGGTTTATGTTGAAAACAATGACTCTGCAAATGACTCAGCAAAATAAAGGGGAATTTCAAAGTGTAAAATGGTGTTCTAAGTGCTATAAACAGGCTACAGGAGGGACACAGTTCCATTGGAACATGCTAAAAAACTGAAGGAAGAATGTGATTCTCTGTGATTGAATTGGATCGATGTGACAACAATTAACCACAAGCATCAGCTCAAGGTCAGTAGGTCTTGAACCCGCCCGATCGTGGATTCAAACTTTCTCAAACTCTCACCATCTAAACAAAGTAACAATTCATGGAAGGAAAGTCAGTTCTTGGAGGGAATGGCAAATTCCATTCTGGTTAAGATGCAGCAAAAAAAGTAGCAGCTTAAGATAGCGACACTGGTGATTTCAAGCATTGGAAATTTCTACGCTTGAATTTAGGCATAAATTTAGCATGTTGTTGAAGCCGCATCACATGCAGATGGTCCAGTACTGGCAGAGGTAGCTCACTCATGAGGGATCATGGGTTCATAGGGTAAGTTAAGACAGCTAGCAGGATCATATCGTACATTTGAAACACTGTTTTATTTCAAGTTATAGCTCAGCAGTTTGGAAAACACACATTTTCTTTCAAGCTGAGATTAAGATAAAGTAGCTTAGCATAAAGCCTGGGCGCTAGCTGCTTGTTAAGATATAATAACACCACACCGCCTCTACACCTTTTTTTTTAATATATATATGTGTTTTTCTATTTCAGTGAATGTTTAAGGTATGTGTTAAACTTTAAAGGTAGTGCGGAGCATTCCCAAGAGCTGCAACTTCCCCTCTAACTACAATCTTTATGCTAAGCTAACTGCTAACCGTCTTGTTTCCACTCTCATGTACATAGTGGTTTTATTAGTTTGTTTGTGGTGAAAAAAAAATAGGTACAGTAAAATCTGATGTGTTGTAGATGGTTTAGTGGTCTTTGGCCAGCTAATTTAGTTCCCCCAAAAGCAAGTAAAATCAAACATTCTCTTGAGAAAAAGCTCATTCTTTTATCTTTAATTTCGATTTAATCTTAAACTCAGTTCTAGAGGAATCTCCTCTCTTATTTCTATCAACTGTGTAGGATTCTAGCACCTTTACCCAGTTACTGTTTTCTTGATAATCATATTTGGGTACCTGACTAAAAATTCATGCAACATTAATGACGGATATGATTAGAAAATCCGGAAACAACAGTCGATTGTGTGTACTTTCACTCACTCCCACACAGAAACAGAAAAACCAACAAACACCCACCCACACACACACACACACACACACACGTTTGCCTGCAGGCCAAAGGGGGAGGTGGAGACATATTGATTTCTCTGTCGACTCACTGAGAGGAAACCCTGAGGGAGGCCTTGCATCCGCTTGCAGCCCTCAACCCAGTGAATTAACCACATTTATGCTTTGGGTCAGAACGCGCTCTCACTCACACACACACACACACACACACACACACACACACGCACGCACTACATTCAATTGGAAGAACAATCTAGTTGTAAGATGTCTGGCTTGAAGGAATTTTATGCCACATTTGCAGTCTTTGCTTTGAAAACCTCGTCTGAAGAATCAAGCCAAACTAGCAGGAAATTGTGAGTAATGCATTGGCTAACCAGATCGGTATTTGGGGAGCACAGACCCCCGTGGGAGATTATCCACACATAAACCCTACACAATAATGGATTTCATCATGTTAATGCCCGAATGTTTTCATATCAACACTTTGTGATACATTTGTGAAAATGCAATGAATGTTACAGAAAGCAGAACAAAAAATAAAGGTGTGGATGTGCCCATAGATGTATTCCTTGGCTGATTCTCCGACCCCCTCCATCAAAAAAATCCACAGTTTTTGCATAATCCTGCTGACAGACATACAAACTTCAACAATAAAACCACAACCTTCTTGGTGAAGGTAACACATGTCGGACTTTACAATCTGATTTCATGTTGGCCTTAAAAGATTTGGTTTTCATTTTAATTTGATAAGAGGATGAGCCAGTCACCTCTGATGTCTCTCTGTAAGACCAGCTCAAACCCCAGGAACCAGGAAACAATAACAATGCCCCGGGCTACACCCCAGAAGAAAAACACACCAGACCAAACAAAGGGATTTACAACACACACTCGCGCACGCACGCACGCACACACACGCACACACACACACACACACACACACACACGAGTAGTCCCACAACCAAAGCTCTTTCTTCTTGCTCAGTGGCCCGATTATTGTCTGTTTCTGTTTGAGGGATGAGTCACGTCCACTGGTTTCTGAAACACAGACCCCCAGGTCCATGAACGCACCATTAACTCACCTACTCTCACGCCTCTAATGACTCACCAGACTTTTCCTCAGTAACGAGGGATTTATTGACAAGACGAGGGGGGCAAAGGTGAGTTATCTCCCACAGCCAAGAAACACCTGAACCCTTTGATACAGAGATTTCCATATTAAAACAACCCACAAACAACTTTGATCATGTACAGTAGAGAAAAAAAAATAAAAAATACTCCCACCCCCAAAAAAACCCTACAATAATGTTGTACCAGTATTTGATTTTAGATTGCAGAAGGAGGGACATGAAACATAACAGTATCGAGTGTGTTGCTGTCTCCCTTTCACACAAAAATATCAGTCAGGATTACATCAACTTTTGATACCTGTTTTGAAGCATTAGAAAATTCAAAAATACACAATTCTGCTTGCTTGAGATGGTTTTTGCCATAAAAAAGAAGAACAAATGATAACAATGTGGGAGACGAACTTGTCATTAGGAAGTTTTTAGTTCTGAAAGTAATTCCTCAAGACTTCTTTCCATTACTTTTTGCCAACAAGTAGCCAAGATGACTTCTTCTTCTTCTCCGTCACAGCCATACGTAAACCTACCGCTATCCTCTGATGAAAAAGCACTGCACAGCCCACTGTATTCACTCCACACCAGTTGATGGAAGCGAGTCTACTTTGCATTTCCTTTATTTTTGCAGGACTTCCAAATATTGCTTAAAAAATGTTCTTGACTGCAGGATCAACAACAGAACTATGCACGCCCCCCCACCCCCATTTTGAACAGGAAGTTCGAGGAATTGTGACTTGCTTCCTTCTGGCGTTAAGAAGAAAGCATCTATATGATGTAACACATGGAGACTGCGTGTTACAACCACTTGCTACTGTTCAAGATGATGTTTCGTGTTTAGCTTGGACTCTCCTCCCTCTTACCATTTAATCAGTGGCAGCTGAAGTTCTTTTCAGAAGACTTACAGCCGTAAAGGTGTGAACTGATTTGATTTGCTCAATCTGAATGGGAACTTGGGGGCTTTAATTTGTTAGCTACATAAAAAAAGGACAGTTTGAATAATACACTCTGGAACTCTCTGGAATAACTTGGGACTAAACAGACTGATACGACATGTAATATGTAACAAACCGAGCGTTCGATTTCTGCAGCAGATCATTCAAAGGTTATTTAAAGAGATTTTAAGAGGATTTTGAACTAAATCTGTGTTTTTGTACTCTTAATAATTCTTGTAGTCTTGTCAAAGAAGACGCAGGAAGCTGCAATAAATGTAATCCTAACTCTTGGCTTCAATGTCAAAGAGAGGGGTGATCACATCCCAATCCTAAAACTCATTCCATTACACTAAGCTGATTTAAAAAAAAAAAAAAAAAAAAAAAAAAGGTCAGTCAGTGATGCAGAACGCGGCTAGATTGACAGCGAGTGCAAACAGAAACACTGCGATGTCTTCATAAACACTTGACAACATGTTGAAGCAACTCTGTTAATACTGGCATGGTAACAAATCCTTGTTATCAGGCGAACAACAACAACAGCACCGCCATCACACAAGTGCTACCTCCATCTCACTTTCCTTTACTGACTCACCATCTCAATCACCAAAAGGTGGGGTCATCCAAGACGTTGGGCTATGACTTTATCTCAAGAACATCTAGAGAACAAATCCCTGCATGATGGGGCACAGTATCAACAAACCCGTTTTATTATACCGCAGCTGTAATACTTTCAGCTGACACGACCAGAACAGAATTTAAGAGGTTTGGAGATAACAATGATCGAAAATGGGGCACAAAAATGGGTTATTATCAGCAAAAGTCATTCCAGACTGCTTATCTGACAGTTTTTTTTCCTAACTTTTCTCAGTTGGTCATGAACAGCTGTCTATGCTGGTGCTCATGAGCTAGGATCTCAATGATGGAAAGTCAAGAAAAAGCCTGAAAGTCAAACTGTTTAGAGGAGATATGACACACTCTTTCTCTTACAGAGGGAAAAGGTGATGGAGAGCGGATACTTCTGCTTAGCATCATCAACATTCGTGCAGGAATTCCAGATTCATCTCCAAGAGATGGTTTGTCAATGAATTTCACATTTCAATTTTGAGATTTTACCACTGACAAACACATGGCGCTGATCAGAGAATCTCTTTGGCAGAGGAAGTCGAGTCATTTCTCAAAAAACACAACAACTCTTCCCAGTACAAACTTGGTTAAATACGTCTGAAATACACTGGAAATATACAGCTTCACATCAGCAGAGGGGTTTTTAAATCGGACAAAATTATCAGTTTGTGCTGCACGACGAGTGACGACAAAAGAGACATGCTGCGGGAAAATACAAAAAATATATATAATAATATAAATAATGTATTTCATGCTCTACGGTATCTTACAGGGGTTAATGTTGGACACATTTAGGTATGTTTGGTGTGTAACTGATGTGAATGAGAGCTGATAATTTGTCAATAAAATTCATAAAGATCTTGGAATGAAGTGCTGGTAATATGAGTCTGTTTTTGAGGAGCTGTGGGATGTCACAGTTTGAAAAGGGAGAGCTGAACTTGAATCTGTTCTTGACACACTACTTATACTTCCTCTGGACAGAAAATGTGAAATGTGTCCATTCTGCTCTTTTGGGGTGGGGGGGTGGGGGGCTGCCACTTTAAGGCTGAAATTGGGCCCTTTGGCGAGCAGCAGTCAACTCTGAAGCTTTCACACAGTGGAAATGTCACCTGTCACACACGTTTATTGTCTGTCAGCACTGTGTATATCAGCTCTGTATGACCCTGTGGGCCTGTACTTCAGCTGCCATCACACCCTGTGAAACTGGCATTACCTTCAGAGATTCACGCACAGTCTTGTTTATGCACAACAAGCCATACGTTGATGTGGAGAATGATTATATTTGGTGGTGGCCTTGAATTCTAAATAATTATGCAGTGCATAGCTTTCTGCAACCCAAAGTCCCAAAGTGACACGTCGTGTAAAAGTAAAGTGTTATATCAAAGGAATGTGGAATCATTCAACTGTGTGTCTAGTTTCTGGAGGGAGTCTCAAATGTAATGGACTGCTGGAGAAGTGGGTTTTCTATGTAGGTTGTAAGTTACTGTCTATAACAAGAAGTGAACAGGCTGTCTCCACAAGAGAGATAGGGATGTGGGGAAGTGAAAGGCTGAGAATACACACAGTTCATTTATTCTTTTTGATGATCGTTACATGAATGTGTGTTCGGGGCGGGAGTGGCGTCCTTCAATAAGTCCTGTCAAAACACAAATGAGAGGGGAAGAAAAAGGAATGAAAGCCGCGGAGGGACGCGAGAGTTGGAGGGGAAGTGAGACAAAGAAAAGCGATAAGCGAAGGAGGACACGTGAAGACAAAAGCTGGATTGTGTAAGAAAAGGTTATGTTAAATCAAAAATTTAACATTACATTAAAAAAAAATGTAAAAGTTTTTGAGGTTTCATTTAGAATCAACTGACCCTCACAAAGAGACACAGTCCCTTTTATTTGTATGAAGAGGAGGCTGAAAGTCACACAGGCAAGAACATCTGGTTTCCAGTACAAACCTGCCCCCCTTATAACCCACAACCTGTCTTTACTGTGGGGAGGGATTCTCACACACACGCACGCACGCACGCGCACACACACGCACGCACGCACACACACACACACACACACACACACACACACACACACACACACACACAACTCGAGACCTGTTGATTTCCCAGCATGCCCTGCTCACATTCCTGACCTCCTTCTGTCACTCTCTTACTTAATTCAGACTACATCTACATCTACCCCACACTTAAACCCACCTGCACCCCCCCACCCTCAACTCCAAACTGCCTTTGAGAACACGCTGAACAGTCAAGAACATTTCAAGAGTGACTGACAGGAAATATTTCCATCGATGTTGAAAAGACAAAGTTGTTGTGTCAATCAGACTCTTAACAACAGTTAAGGGTTCAAACGCACAGTTGAAGGTGAGCTGGAGTTCGTTTAGGCTGTTCATCGGACTTCTATCATCCCGTTGTGCGTGAACGGGGAAGAATCGATCTATTGATGGGTGTACGCCCACTTCAAGGGCGTCCCTGAAGAACACCGGACTCAAATTCAAAGACCATAAAAGTTTTCGCCTGCCATGATGATGCCCACCCTTGACTGTTTGCTGCTTGTCCTCCAGGTTAAAAACCTCTTCGAGTCCTACAGAACATGTGCTGCCAGGCCAGTTTAAGTCAGACTGAAGAGCATAAACGCCAGGAAATTTGATTTAATTTGTGATATGTTAGTCCGACTTTGAAAAGCCAAGTTCAAATCAGACCAACATACCTTTTTCTAACATCTTGTACGGAGTCAAACTCTTTCTCCTGCACTATCATTCAAAGTGTGAGATTACTATGACCTGACAAAAACCATGAAAGCTGACGCCCTGCAGAGTTGGGAATCTGGTGAGAGGGCCAAAAGGGAATGATAAGACCACTTTCCTCAAAACCTCCTGGCCCCACCATTTCTTAATCTGCACCCCGCAGAGACACAAGCAGTGGGATAGAAACAGTGATCCCACAGGCATTCCTCATCCAAACCTTCCTAGAACTATGAAATATTTCCTCCAGCATGAAAGTGCCTAGGGGTCATGTTTAATTTCTCGACAGCGGGTTCCTACCAAAGCAGGGCCTGAAAATAGATGCTTGATAAATGCATCCTTTCCCACAGGGAAGATTGAAGATACCAGATAGGTGGGCCTAATCCAAACACAACACAACATAAAAAGATAGAATTACACAAAACACAGAAAAAGCCTAATCCCCTAAATAGTAAACTGACCGACAAATAGAGGTGCAAAGATGCACAAAACAAACGTCAAAGATGAGTATAAGGGAGGCAATGTAATGTAAACTGAAGTCCAAAACAAATCTATGCAAGAATTTAATCTCACAGATTATTTAAAATGTACAAAGCAAGATTATTAGAAACAAACTGGCATTGAGATTAGGATTTTTGGTTCCTTACTTACTGTGCACAGAGCCTTGCTGCTGACTCGAGGCTTTAGGTGGGCTGATTCTGCTCTTAGGAGGGTTTGACTCCATATTCTGGACCCTCTCACCTGAGGCCTGGGTCTCAATCTGGGTCTCGTTCTGTACTTTGTCCCGTGGTGCAGTGGCTGTTAAAGATTTCTGTCTGGTCGAGATGCTGTCATTACCTGCCCTCATCAGCTTTTCCCCCACACTCACCACCCGGGCTCGGCTGGCCACAGCGGCCGTGCCAGGGCATTCCTTCCTGGGGGAAGGCAGCTTGGATCCAGCCCCGGCTGAGGGGGGCCGGGCAAGCCTGGAGGCTTTTGACATCCTGTAGATCAACGGATCAGTAAAGCTCTTTCTCAGCCAGTGTGACTGCAGCTGTGTCCTGTGGGTGAGCCAGGGTTTCTCAGCTCTCAGTGACTCGATGACTCTTCAGCTCCAGCGTGTTGTGACTGGTGCAGGTAGGGCTGAGAGGCCAGAGGAAGGGAGGGAGGGCACTTTTGGGAAGCCGAGCTGTAGGTGAGGGGGGTGGGGGATTAATAGCTCCTTGGAAGGTGCTCTCTTCTCCTGGGGGGGCCTCCTGGGGTCACACTCCTAAGCAAACTCAAGTGTGAGTGTGCGTGCAAGCAAGTTGGTCAATTGTGTGGATAAACCTGTGGAGTGACAGGACGTGCTGTGACAAACGCTAACAGAAACTCAGGTCTCCAGTGTCAGCGCATTCCGGCTTTTTAATCCCCTCTCTACCTCTTCCGTATCCCTCTTTTCCTTCCTTCACTTAATGTGATTGTCAACTTGTCTCTCCTACCTCATGCCTAATAATTTTCCCATGTAAGTGTCCTCTTGTGCCTCCTCTTTTTATTCGCTTTGGTTCACTCGTTCCATTTTGCTCATGCTCAGCGGGTAACCATTCCAGCGCTCCACAAGAGATTTTAAGACTGCAACAGAAAAAAAAAATAATAAAGAGCACAGGGGTGAAAGAGAAACTGCCGGCAAAGGAACCTCCTTCCTCTTCTTCTTCTTCAGGTGCAGCTGCTCAAGCTGTTCCAGATGTGTACGCAACGCTTCGTGTCATCAGCCGACCGCTCAGAGCGACACTTTGGTTCATTCATCCCGTCCTGTTCACCCTCTCGTCTTTCCTCTCTCCCATCATCTTGTCCTCTCCCTCCGTCTCTTGTCCCTCCAGTTTGCACTCACATGTTACAGGCAGGAATGCACACATGCACATTAACAACACACTGAGCCCTTCACTCACTGGTGGAATTTACAGAGAATTAAAAAGCGCAAAGCAGGAGAGTTCGCCTGTGTGTGTTTGTGTGTGTGTTTGTGTGTGTGTGGTGTGTGTGTGAGTGGGTGTATGCAAGAGACACACAGTGGAGCTGTTCTGATCTGCTGCACCAAAAAACATCAGCTGTGACAAGAAAAAAAAAGGGAGGGAGAGCAGAAGTTGCTGAGAGAAACAGCAAAGAAGGAGAGATCAGGCATTTCTCTTCTTCCTGTCCTGAAAAAAAACCCAACAACAACACACAACACTCATCTCCTTTCATGAGACAAAAGCATTCCTATTCCTCCTTTGACAAATTGCTTGGAACAAATTCCTGACCCAAGCACAATTACTCTACGCCGCACAGTGATCATCGCAAAACATGAATCGATGTTGGTGGGGTAGACGCAGCAAAGGCAAAACAACTCTCAACCCTTAGGGAATTTTTTTCTTTTTTTTTTGTTTTAGACAGAAATAAAAACCAGAGAAGAAGTCTGTTTATGGATGCAGATGCTGTAAACTTGTCAAATACATAAACTCTGAAGGCAGGTCACCACATGAGAGGTCAGAGCTTGTGTGTAATACACTGCAGCATGAGGAATAAGCATTTGATGTATTGCACAGGGACATCATTGCGTGCTCACTGACTCAACGCCAGAAAATGGATTATAGATAGCAAAAGGATCAACTGCGTCCATGCAACATGTTACAAAAGAGCAAAAATCCGCACGACCTGGACTACTGGCTTAGTTTTACCGTTCATCTGAGATTCAGAAAACTGAGATGTACAGAAAAAAAGTGTCCCATTAGGTGTTTTTTTTCCCCCTGCATGACTGAAAACAGAAGTTTATATAAGGATTTAGAAGTAATCTAAAAGAAAAAAAAATCACATCATGTGCGCACTATCTCAGCACCATCTATCCTCCCATTCTGCTTCAGCCCCCTGAAAATGACAACAAACATCTCTGATTGTATAGATATGAAATATTAATCATATTGCCACATATCAGAATGGCTTTAGATAAGGAGCAAAGCAGATTGACCTACATATTTTTTTTCCCCCAAATGATGACAAATTCTGAGGGCTAAGAACCTCACGGGAGGTGCTGCATGTCTGATGGATTTTAAAACGAGAGAGAGAAAGCGACGGGGATGGAGACATTAACATATGATTAAATATCAGAACTGTGTCAGATTGTGCTTGTGCATCAGTTCTACTATGTTTACAGCATACTAAGGATTACGTCAAAGCTAAAATTAAATTAAAATAACAAATCAGGGTGACCATGACTCATAGGTTTCAGTGCATGAGTGAAATGGTAATTCTCTCAGTATGGTTATGCAGCGTTTCATGTGTGTGTGTGTGTACATGCTAAGAGAAAATGAAAGCCCTGTGTGTGGATTGGACGCCTCCCAGACTTTCAGTACAGTAAAGTAGACATACAGAGAGAGAGAGTTTCTGGTTCAAAGGAGGCTTTAAATAACATAGCATTTATAGGGAAGGATATAATTTGAGTCTCTTAATTAAGACTGTGATTTTCTGCAATCTGATAGATGACAAAGTGCGTCTACGCATCAAATAACAAAGCCCGATGTTGACATAATATCCAGGCATGGCATAAATTAGCATTTCAAAATAGGAGCGGAAAATAACTGACCACAAATATTTGAGCTTGTAAAAGATGATGATTATCTGTGAAGCAACGACTGCATCGCTATCTTAGGAAGAATTTCCCCACTGGGACGAAAAAGTTGACTGCTGAGTTCACTGTAGTACATGCAACGTCACTGAAGCAGCTTGAACATCATTTAAATCTCGAAATTTCGGTAAATTTAAATACTTCCCCTGTATTTAGAGTAACCAAACACCCAAACTTTTTTTTTTTTTAAATTTTCACTGAACGTAAACCAAAGCACATGTATATTCATTGGTGTTGCTGATTGATCCAGTTCCAAATCTTTGCCTTTTAGTGCCAAAATACAGAATTCTGTGAGCTTTGTGGGAGAACTCCCTCTACCTGCTATTTGGACTTTTGAGTAATCAGCCAGTCCATGAACAGTTGCACTCGAGTTACAGTTGTAGCTCAGTTCGACCATTTATTTAGACTACAGTCAGTGTTAAGAGTATCTGTGCCAGAGTAAAGCGAACCCCAAACACATTATCTAGGTATGAAAAGTACAATTTAAGTCCAACTCATGAATTAACATGTATCTGAGAAGTCCACCTTTCGTCAGACCAAACTCAGAACGTGGCCTTTATCCACAGTTTCCTCTCCGCCACAAAGCTACTGTTGTTTATATGCTGCAGTGGGAAATATAGTTTAGTAGTACCTGCAAAATATTAAACTTCAAAATAAAGTTTTGCTCCTCTCCCCACATGCCTGTGGTAGAGAACCACAACTTTAAAAAAAAAAAATGTTTGGCCCATTATATGGCAATTGAATGGATCGCTGCACTACAGAGAGAAGCGGTTTGTGATGACGTCATCAGGAAGAGAATTCTGAACCAGTTTTACTTTTGTTTTTTGATAGGATCCATCTGCCGCTGTGGAGGACAGTGAAGGACTGCTCTTGACATGCCTGATCGAGTACATCTCGGGTAGACAAGAGGAACTCATCTGTGACTGCGCACCAGGCTTAAAATACACAAGGCATGGACGCCATGTGTCGTGTATAAGAAGGACCTTTTTTTTTTTAAAACCAGCTACACCAACCAATTCTGTTGCATGTGGGCTGCCTGCCAGCTGCATTTGTCCTGGCAGCATATTGGAAAAACCATCCGTGTTCAGTGTGGCAGCCTAAGTTGATTAAACTGGATGTTCTGCTGCAGCAGGTGTGTCACGCCATGTACGTGTTATTTCAGGCTTAAATCTGTACGTATCTCATAATCAATCTGTTCTGATGAAGCAAACGTCTGAATGTTTTTATATTTTCAGGGATGATTTTCATTACTGTGAGTGTGTAATGATAGCTCAGCAGCAGGTACAGGCCAAGAAGAGAACCAGGACCAGATATCTCATGCCACTGCCATGACAAGTTAGGGTTGGCTGACACAGCAGGCGTACCTACTCACAGATGCTGTTGGCCAATGCTGTAATACTTATGTCTTTGGCTTGGAATGTGTTAGCAGCGCCGTCACATTTGTGATCCGTTTTTGTAGCAGTAGATTATACTGGTAGGGGACTGGAGTTTGTTTGTGGTATTTTGGAACCAAAGAACCTTTTTTCATGACATACAGTTTGACTCGTGTAGAGAGCAACATTAACAATGGCTTCCCTCTGTCCCTGGAACCAGCTATAGCCGCTCGACGGTTACTTGCAGGACTTCAGATATCTAAATGTAGATATTTTTGTGGTATGGAGCTCCATGGACCTTCTCACGCATGCACCCACGACAAGCGAAGAAGAGGAAGAAGAAGTCACATGCTCTTTGGCAGGGCAAACACTAATAGCTGAAATCTGTGTCTGGTTTACTTTAATTTTTGTGTTTGTTCTTTTAAATTTTAATGGAAATTCTTGCAATTCAACGAGGACCCGTCAAGTTACATTTCCACACACATCAATTCTTTTTGGTAAAAGCTCAATCTTAAAGTCCAAACTATGTAGGAATCAGTAAAGTTCAACATTAGCTGACTTTAGTGTCGGCCTGATGGTGGGTGGGGTGGCGGCGGCGGCGGGGGGGGGGGGGGGGGTGCGACCCCTGTTGCTGAGTATTAAGGTAGAGTGTGTTTTCCAAGCCCTCAGGGTTTGGATGTTTCTTCTCTACATTCCATCTCAGAGCTCCCTCCCTCCCTCCCATACCATGAGTCATTACTGACTGTAACATTCACTCAGCATCAGCGACTGAATCAGTTAGTGAAGAAACACTACAGGGTCTAGAAATGCACACACAGTGTTAACACTGTCATGCTCCGTGTTCTGGTCAACATGCCAACAGATTCAGTACCATAAGGGTGAAAAACTCTTGTCTTTGTAATCTACAACTTGTTAGACATCAATCAATTTGGATGATTTTTAGAAAAGCACCTTCCTTGCACCAGATATTCAGTAATTCGTTTCACCACTGAACCCCCCCCCCCCCCCCCCCCCCCCAAGGGGCAGCAACCCTTCGTGTCAGATTATCTGCTGCATTAAGTCGCAATGAACGCAGCACATTCACTGTGACCTGGAGCCGAGCGTTCAACAGGTCAGCATACGGTCCGGAGAAGTGTCGTCTTCAACAGTAGCTGCCTGGACTTCCTGTGTAGGTGACTGTTTTTTTAAAGCAGAGAAGAAGCAGAAGTCATTTCCTGAGAACTGAGCAGTCCTGTTCCAGAGCGTATTAAAATGATGTGGTTCCAGAAACTGATCCTGCATTTTTACCCAGTATGGGAAGCATTTCAGTCACTGGAATCAGAATCGGAACAACTACAAGGTATGGGATGTTATTTGACACAAGGTTCAGCACATTTTGGGAACTTTCAGGGGATCATGTACTGCCTGGACTAGGATCTCCATTTATATACCCCCTCAAAATGTCTGCAACTCCTTCAGGGGCATCATCAGACCCTTTAGGCTCTGAAAAATAATGTTTAATAAAAACCTGGTTTTCTTTAACTGCAGTACCATGAATTGAAAAGGAGATTTAAAAGAACAAGAAAAGGAAAAGGAAGAATTCATCCTAAAAAACAACAACACTGTTTTGAGGAGGCAAGTGATGCCAGACATTCTGTTTCTGGGAATGAGAACCTACTCTTTTAAGATTGATTCATCGGAGGATTATTGTAGCAGACGCTGAAATAGAACACCGTTGACGTCAAAAATTCTGACCCACCAGACGAGAAGCAACTAAACAGAATAGAACATGATAAATGAGGAGTCAATACGGAGTTGATAGATTCTACATGAAAGTACCACACAATCTGTGTCACAATAAATCCTTCCCTCCTTTATGTCCTGTCTCTGGGGCCCCCCTGTGGCCTGATGAATTACTCCAGCTCTTTACCCTCACTGCTTACTGACGTGAGCTCAATACTGCACAGCCACCTTTGAAATGACTACCTCTAAACTGCCGTTTCCACCCAGTTAGCCCACGGGCAACGGCCACGCATTAAGCTCACAGCCCTTTTCTTTACGCCTCGGCAGTTTAGGGAGAGTTGAACTTCTTATCCGTACAGCATGTCAAAGTGTGTTCTTGGAGAGCAAAAATGAATGCTTCTGCCTGAAGTGTATAAAAAGCATACGAAGAAGAGAAAAACAACCCGTCCATCCACACTGATGTAAATAAGAGCCTTCTTCATTCTCTTTATGGCTTATTGATTTTTTTGTTCTGTGGCTGGCTGCAGAGACAGGGAGGAGAGAGAGAGATAGAGAGAGAGAGAGAGAGAGAGAGACAGACAGACAGACAGACAGACAGAGAGAAACAGCAGCATCTTCACGAGAACAAAAGCATCCTCACCTCAATGGCATGTCCACAGCATAAAGACCATGACAGATTTGCCCTCACGCACGTAAACCTACAAGCCGGCTGAAACAAGAGCCCCGTGAGACAAACATTACCTTAAGATAATTATATTCTCGTTGCAATTATGATGGATTTTTCTGTTGTTTTCGCCTCTGGTAAAGGGACAAGCTGAAACAATGAACTTATTCACATGTTTTCAATGCAGGGATTGAATTCAGGTTTCCAGCCAGAACATGTAACACTCCCCAAAAAAAGAAAACAGTCAAAGGGTTAATTTCATTTAAGACACACATCTTGTTTCATCTCCTGTATTTGAAGTGCATTTGATGTCCAGAGAGACACGATAACATCGGTTTTCATCTTGTTGTCGGCTTCACATAAACAGCTCCAGGTTCATGAAAGAAGGTCAATCTTGTCTACTGCACCCAGACTCCAGAAATTCTCGCGTTAGCATTCACTTATACGCTTCATAAATGTAATCTGACGTGAACACACAGATAAGTGTCATGTCTGTCCTGCGCTTCTTTTTCTGATTTGCCTTCAAGCTTAAGAATCACGCACCTGTAGGAGAGGATGGCTGCAGGATTCCTTTTTTTTTTTCCTTCATTTCAATGTTAACACCCTCTGATGGGTCATATCTCACGCATGCTTACTTAAAATGTTATTTGAGCTTTTAACGGTGTAAGTCTATAAATTGAGCCTCAAGGACAGCCTCAAATAACGAGCCATCGGTGTGCTTTTTTCTCTTAATTATGTTCCACTCAGCATCACAAACAAAACCGAGCGGAGCTGCAGAGCTTTTTTTTCTTCAGTGTTTCAAACTAATTAACTGTGTTGTGCTACTCATGTATTGGATGAGGTGATGATGTGAGGCCCTGGCAATGTAAGAAAACATCCTAAAAATCATTTATATTAAATCATCACTGCATGCTAATTTGTACACAGACATACAACTGGTATCAACGCTTTCCAAAAGAACTGTTTTTGCAGGAAAAAACTAAACTGTTCAGACATGTCTCGCACGCCGTTGAGGTGCTCAATTGGAAAAAAAATGGACTCGGAACCTTTACATTTGTTCGTTCGTGGACCATAACGCATGTACAAATGATGACACTGTGACGATCGTTCCATTCTGCACAGTTGTTGGGTTGTTACCGATGTATCTCCCAGCGTTTAGCAACTTATCTGTCTAATTGAAGAACATCCATGCACAGGAAACAAGTGCGTGCATGCGTGCGTGCGTGCATGCATGCGTGCGTGCATGCGTGCGTGCATGCGTGCGTGCATGCATGCGTGCGTGCGTGCATGTGCTCCTGGTAGCAAATGAGCAACAGTCGGGATACAATGACATGTGAACTGCAGTGACAGCAAACACCAGGATTCATGTCACAATATGGGACAGGAAGTCTCCCAACTGTACACATCAGTGCTAGTAGGCACACACAGATGAACGCACGCACACAGACACACGCACGGTCGCACAAAAAAACACAAGGCATCAGTCAGCAGAGGAGATCTGCTGAACCAACAGTGAGAGCCGGGGCGGAGAGATAATCATCTGACGGATGGAAAAAAGGACGCAAAATGGAGAAGGCACATGAGGGCAAAACAAGCTTGAAATATGGCTGGTTGGAAATAAATCAGGGTTAAAAAGGCTATAAATGATGGGGGTGGGGGGGTGCAAGGTTGCGTGGATGAAGGACAGAGGTGGAGGGACTAGCCATGCGAGATATGAAGCTTTGCTTTAAGGTTCTGCTCTCTAGACAAAAGATGCAGATTCATTTGCTTCACTTCTCTCCATGATGCTATGGCCCAAATTCTCCTCCGGGAAAAATAATGAGCTCCAATCTTTATGGCTTTATGGTAATAATAGAAGTTAACAGTCCAGTCCCTCAGCTAGAAATGGCATTGACTTGAGGCTAATTGTAATAAATTGCAGCAGAACTAGCTGCGGGCTCTTGTTTCCCGGAAAGCTTTGTCTATTTTTTTTTTTTTTTTTTAAAGATGAGTGTATTCTTATACTGCAACATCTGGCATCTATCTCCCCAATCTCAGACCCGCTTTGTCATTAGGAGATGAAATGTTTCACAAACTGACCGAGAGTGCAAGGTCTCACTAAAAAAAAGAGTTAATCCCATCTTCTACAACTCTGCTGCCGTGTGCTTTCTCTCACAAACGAGCACCCACCCACCCGCAGTGAGTCTTTGTTTCCCTAAGTTAATATATTTAATGTGACTTTGAACCAAGGAACCTATAACTAAAGAAGTAGATCACACGTGTTTTTGATCGTCCTTCAATTTCAGACCTGGGGTCAGGGGTTAGTCTGACCCTCCCTTGATCTGACATCTGCTCCGACCTTTTACCTCAGCACAGATTTGGGTACACACATGTTTCAGTGTCTATCAGTCGACACTGAGCCAGAATCCCCTTTGGGTGCATTTCCCGATGCTCTCGGCCTCCTTGACCACACCTACTGCATCCCCGGAGGTGCTGATGAAAAGACTTCAGAGGCCTAATTCATCTAGGCCAAGGCCTTCTTAAAGCACTGATGAACTCACTCAACGATGCGGAGAAACTCTGGGTGCCAGAGAGGCTGAGAGGAAGGAGAAAGAGTAAAAGGGGGGGGGTGGGTGAAAAATCCTGATCTCTTGAGGTGCAACTGGTCTTTCAATCTTTGCCGCCCCTCTACTCCTCTTTGGAGAGAGTGGAAAAAAGAAGGGGGGGGGGGGGAGTGTGCTTTGGCCAAAAACCCTGGAGTCTGATCCTCATTAGGCAGCACAAAGAACATCAAAGACCAACCCCAAACCTCTATCAGTCAAGAGCACCCACAATCCCCATGATATTAAAACTCCAGTGTCAAGTTCTGATGCAGCACACTCAGGGGCTCGGGTGACTCCGGGCTCGTGGGGGACTTGGGGGTCTCAAAGGTCAATGTACTAACTTCTCCTCACCTCAGTGATTAGTTACTGCTGTATAATCTTTCTACTACACCTTAAAAGAAATTAAAAAAAAAAAAAAACTGTGGGTAGCTAATGCTAACTAGTAGCAATTTTTAACTTTAATTTGAGAGCTCACTTAACTACTTTGTCAACTGTTAGTCATATTAGTTAAAGACCAACTTTGATCTCCAGTTACATTCGTTCCCACTTTGAAGTTTTAGGTCAGGTCTTCATATTCCACATAATCCTTACAAATCTCCCTCCATTTTCATCAAGTTTTAGCACTAATACACAAGGGGGGGACCTCTGTTAGAACTCTGGGTGACTTTGTTCAAATAGGGAGCGTGTGCATATCCAATGAAGTACACACAATTATTTTTGCTATGTCAAACTGTTAATCCCAAAACAGATACCCTCTGGGAAATATTCTAAAACTGTAAACAAACAACAAGTATTTTTATGCTAAAGTAGGTCTTAGTGATGTTGGTCGCTAGGGAGCAGCTGAACAAGCTGTCAACACAACACTTCGGAAAATATTAGAAACTCAGGGTGTAACTCCAGTTGTGTGGGTTAGCTTGGAGTCTCAAGGTCGCTTTTACCCTTCATGCACCCGCCACAGCTCAACCAAGTTGGAGCGTCACTGTACAAACTTACTCCCTCATTTCCCCTGGTGGAAATCAGACCTGGGCCAGTTTGGCGTGCCAGCTTTCTTGAGGCATCTCTCCTTGAAGGGGCTTCAGTGCTGCTGCTACCAGTGAGGAGGCGGTTGATGTCCACCGTCGTTTAATGATCAAGGCTGGTAAGACGAGCCATGGTGGACTACAATCACCGGACAAGGGGGTGTTCGAGTACTGGTTCCGCCATATTTCGTGAGGGTAATAAAATCCTCTAATTGGGGGTGATACGATTATGCATTCACGCAATAAAAATATGGGGCAAGAGTCCGATGACGTCGCATCATTGACATGTCCGGAGGGACCTTAACACGCCCAGCTTTAATTGCATTCTCAAATATCAATCTTTATCCTAAAATGTCTACATGAAAGCTCCTCAGGCACGAAGTGACACGGTGCAACCGTTATCCACCCCTGCTCGACTGTAGCAGAACATCTCTTTTTGACATGTTAAATTCAAACTGAAGGAATTTTTTGGAAGCAAATCAGACGTGTGTGTAGGGGTTGAGGGGTATGTGTGTACTTTGGCTGGCCGCAATGCAATTTGATAACACAAATGTACCACATAGATTTAGTCTGTGTTCTGTGAGTATGTTCCATTTTTACTTATACCTGTTATATAATGCCCTTCTAGGGACGGGCATCGGACATTAGCAGTAGCTAAAAATGTTTGAATGTATGTGTTTTAAGTCTGCTGGACAATTTTTTTTGCTGAATTTGTGATCATTTGTCTCAGGTGCTCATGCAGAGCATCACAAGCATTGTGCTATTGGTAAAAACTAAAAGAGAAGCCTGTCAAAGAACGGTAAATATAAAACGATGCAAGACACTATGTCAGCAAACACTTGTTTACACACATACAAATGGAAATGACCAGAGAGAACATTTACCTATGATATATGTTGATATTTGGGATGGAAACAGCAGTTACAGATAGCAAAACCAAGACAATAAGCTGGAAGAAAACTCTCCATAGACTCACATTAAATCACAGATGGCATTTGTGAGGTGTTCAACAAATATAAAACCAGACTTTCCAAATAAAAGAAATCGCTTCTCACTATCCAGGAGTTAATCTACTGAATCCCAGTGTTCATGTGGAATGTCAAAGGTATTAGCTGAAACAACTGCCTGCAAAATTTGGCCCTTGACCTTTTCTCAAGAAGAAATACAGACGACCACTTGCTTATAGCGATAAGCTGAATATACATTCCACACTGGTGGTCCGACAAAATATACAGCTTGTACGACTCATGATGATTGAGGTGGCGGTTTCTCTCATGCGCGCGCGCGCACACACACACACACACACACACACGGATAAGCAAGCGTTTCATCTGACAGTGCAGGAATCTTAACCCTCCGAAAGGCTTGAAACCTCCTGAGGATCCGCGAGCTCATTTGTGTACCGGAGGGACTCGTGCATGGATACATTCTGTGTATATTAAGTGGTTAAAAGTGATTTGTTACTATGTCGTAAATATAGCAGCAGTTACAACCCAAGGAGCTCCAAAACTTTTTTTTTCTTTTTTAGGCTTGAGCAGCAAAGACTGAAAGACCTCGCTAACCTTGCCAAAGGATCTGATGATTGGTGCTCTTTAGACTCCCTCTCTAAATCTTACATGGCTGACTCCTCTTGATAGCCCAGCCTGCGTCACTGTGGCATGAGTGTGTAACTGAGACGGAATCATCCAAAACTAATAATTTAGAAAAATTAAAAATATCCATTCACTGCATTAGGGGGCGGCATGGCTCGGAGGTAGAGCGGCCATCTGGCAATCGAAGGGTCGCTGGTTCGATCCTCACTTCCCCCGGTGGCCATGTCAAAGTATCCTTGAGCAAGATACTGAGCCCCTAATTGCTCCTGATGGCCCTGCGATGGACTGGTGACCCATTCAGGGTGAACCCCACCTCTCACCCAATGTCAGATGGGATAGACTCCAGCCCCCCCACCCCCACCCCACGACCCTTAGCAGCTAAGCGGTACAGAAAATAGATGGGTGGATCCACTGCATGATTAAAAAAGACGTCTTTTTTCCCAACCCTTTTCCAAAGTTTTACATCTGTTTCCTGAAACGTCGCAACCTTGGAAAAAATGTAAAAAACGGTTTTACTGTACAGTCGACACATTTTTTTTTTCCACATAAGAACTTTTATTTTGCCAGAAAACTGCACAGCAATCTATCACAAAAGACTCTGCATAGAGGGTTTAAATATCTAATTGGTATAATTTCTACAGCAGCAAGCTTTCTGTAGGCCTCTTATTCATTCTTTCAATCAAGAAGCTTAGCGGTACCATAGAAAGTGGCTGGATTTGTATGTGGTAGGAGGATCAATGCTGTAGAAAAGGCTCTTAATTAGAAAAACCCCTTTGTCTTAAGATTTCAGTTTGGATCAAAGGATCAATAGCCATCGACTGATGCCAGCCGACGCTCCAGCTCCAGACTTGCTGGCACGCTGGTATTTCATTGACTTTTCAGAGAGTAAAGTGGATTAGACCAAATTGACCTGCAAAATTCACAGGAAGTGCCAATGAAGTGCATGTGTTCATTTCCTCATTTTTACATGTGGAACGTTGCTGATAAAGTGCTTATTCTGTCACTAGCGTTTCTCTCTTATCATGAAAAACAGAAGTGGACAAGCTAGGATGGATAATTGCTGTATGACTGCAGCTAAAGGTGCATTTCATCAGCATGGAAGCGAAACTAAAGCATACGGGGCCGTCACGGAACTTCTCAGCACTTTACGGACGTGCACTTTCCTCCCACGACCCCTCACTGTGACCACACCCAAATCAGTGGCGTCCCTTCTACTTTAAAAAACAAAAAACAAAAAAACCCCACCCACATGTATCCTCACGTTGAACCTCCCATTTATCACGTTGACAGGAGAGGCTTGTGGTTCTTCTCTGGGAGAGGGTTCTTTTTCCCATCCACAAACTCTGTTATCAAATTAGATAGTGAAGCAAAATGTTTGGGATGTTGAGTGGCGTCAGATGGTTTGTGTTGCGCTAACTAAGCATAAATGAAGTGCAATCAAACACAGGATGTGACTGAGACAACGCGTTCCGTTACTCAAAAGGTGCCTTCTTATGTACACATAAAAAATACTTTGGTGTTTTAGTTTGCACAGTGTTCTAATTAAGACTTGAGAATTCACACACACACACACACACACACACACACACACACACTTGAAAAAAAGCATTCTCTCCCTTCTCTGCAGCTCTTACTCTGACTTAACCATAATAACTTAAACCTCAAACCAAACCGAGTGAGGACCAGCCAGTGTTTCATTTCCCTCACCCCTACAGTTCCTTATTATGTAAAACACACACACAGTCATGATGATGCGCAACTTAAAGTAATACGTCACTTGTTCAATCATTTGTTTATATCAACTGCTTACTGTTAAATGTCTTCAAATAATGACGATTTATTATTTTCGCTCCGTGCAAGACCTTTTTATCTTTTTTTTGGCGAAATGAGAATTTTTAAAAAAAAAAATGCCAGCAACACATTTGCTGCAGTAAGCTAATGGAAACAAGATTAACAACAGAAAACTATTCAAAAAGTCAATTTACTGACTCTCAAATGAATCAAGCAGTATAATCTAGATCCTTCTATTCAGCCATATGTTCAAATACTTTACAAACACTTTGATTGGAGCTAAACGACAACAGCAACACGTTGTAGAGCACAATCAGTGCTTGAACTTATCTTGCACAGTCAGTTGAACTATTCAGAGGTTTTGAAACCATCCAGCAACAGAGACCAAGTAGGATCCAAACTATAACGTCAGAGGTGCAATTTGTAGAGCTGAGTTGGTTTCTGCTGTTACAAGTCTTTATGCTAAGGAGGGTGCCTCCTGACTTAATTACTTTTGAAAAACGGTTCCGAAAAAAAGGCTCCTTTCTTTTGCGTCTTTTTTTTGTCATTTCAGAGGCGTTGATATTTTTTCTAACTCGAAAGCGCGTTGCCGTGTTTCTGAAAGGGAGAAAAAAAAGGGAGTTAAAGCAAGCTTTTACAGCAAACACAATGCTGAGTTCTTTTGTGAGGGTGTGTGAGTGTGTGTGTGTTGGGGGGGCGACCTCTGTGGCAGTGACCCAGATCTTTTGATTGATTTGTAAATTCATTAAAATCACAGTTGGTGAATAAAAGACCCTACGTCGCCTGCAAGAAAAGTCCAATTATTTGGTATGCACACACAGACACACTCACACACTAATATTAAGCATCAGTGCTTAACCTAAGTCATTTAAACCCTCCATTAATTTCACCACAACTATGTGATATTTTCCTTTGAACATGACCTTGTGGCAACATCAAAGCCGAGGCTATTTGACTTTTCACTCATCTGAGTCCAGATCAATTTTGGTTCCTGTTGCTCCTTTAAAAACAAACATTGTCACCGGGGGGCTGCAGCCACATGCATCATTAGTGCTCGGGGGAGAGCACGCAGAGAATGTTATTACGCCCTGCATCCCGACAGCACAGAAACACAGCCAGATTGTCTCTAATCACCAATAAAGAAGCTGCGACATTTCAAGACCACTGCTCAGGGCAGATGAATGACAATGGCGCGACGAGCTCTGGCAGTCTTCGGGATCCATCACTTTAACAGTGTGCATTCCCATCTGTGTATTATCAAGCTTTAGATTCTTCTAGACCCAAGATGACTATAAACAAGATAGAAGTGTTTGTTTACTCCTCTGCTGGTTCCACCAGCAGCAAAAGTGCAGTGGTGGTGGGAATGACAATACTGTGACTTTCTGCTCAGCCGCAGCAGCTAATAAGGAGCTTTAAGGGCCAGCTGCTGAGAGGTCAGTGTGTCACTTGTTGCTGCTGAACAGGTGAAACTTTTTCTTTTTTTTTGGGGGGGGGGGGGGGGTCATGTGCTACAAGAGAAGGGAAAAACTCTTGAAACATCAACACATCCCCCTCAGGAAGGATCAATGAGGAGAAAAGCACCAGTATCCGGCCGCTGGAGCAACAGAGAAGTCAGGAGGATTTATAATTCATTAGGCACACAAAGTCTCATGATCGAAAGCTGTGCACAGATGATCATGATCGGGAATAATCCCAGCCACAACATATCTTCTGTACACATCATACTGTGGTCCTTCAAAAATACAAATTACCTCTAACTGCATTTTTTTCAAAAACAAACAGCCTTTATTTTAACTCCCCTCTCTCACAAATGCTTGATGAAGGAACAAAATGTCAACGTTCAGGCCAAATTAGAAGGAAAGTGCTTTCTTGAGTGTGTGACATAAGAGACAGAAAGTGCCTGGATTGTAAGAGGCAGAAAAAACGTTTGCCGGAATCTGGAGGACAGATGCAAATAATATATATTGAAAAGATTTTTCTGCAAGAATCACTTCTCGGATGTCTGAAAACATATACCCTCTATTACCACCATCACCTAAATGATGTCTCCATCAATTAAAAGGCCTGACATTATAACAGTCACAGGTTGGCCGATTAAGTCATTGGCTCGTAAAAATTATGACCGTATTTGCCGTTTTTATGTTTTGAACTCGTGACTGATTAACCAGCGGGCAACTCGGCTAACAGAAATCTTAGAATTATGTTCAAATGCCATCAGCGTGATGAGGCGCTGACCATCGATGCCACCCGCTTAAATCCAAACGCGGCATCCTACATCATATTTAGTGGATACGTTGTTTTATTTCAAATACACTTAAGTTTGAAGTTCAGAATTTAATTATCATATATCAATCATCAGCTTTGCTCGTCTTTAAATATCGGCATCAGCATCGGCGACCTACCTCAGTCGACCTCTAGTAATATGACATCGATACGGCTCTGGTAAATATGTATTCAAAATACAGGTATGAAAGAATATATTTGCAAACTACACTGAGACAGACTGTGATTCCCTCAAATTTGAATGTCTGCTGAGCGTTCAAGCAAAAGAAAAACATGAAAGAAAGTGAATATCAGCCCAAGGTTACTGGCTTTTATCTGAGAACAGCATCCCTGGTCCCTGCAAGAGCAACAACAGCTTACTGGGTAAGGCCACCGTGTGTACTTCAATCTTTGCACTTTACACTAAGGGGAACTTAAGAGCCCTTAAGGGACAGGCTTTTAATCTACTGTGAAAACAGCTGTTAGGCATCTCAGGGGCCCGGCTCTCTCCAGAGGGATCATCTCAAGTGCCTCTCCAATGTGATCAGCATCTTCAGTGGGACCAAGAACCTACCAGATATGGCGTTTCACCTTTTCACCAAGTTGACAGCAGCCCACTGAATGATGACATGAATGTAAGTGAAGGGTCTATGTATAGAAAACACGTCTCTAGAAATTAAGGTCACGCTCTGGCCCTCACCTTCCCGTCTGTTCGTTTTCTTGGAGAGTTCTAAGCTGCAGAGACGGCATCTGTTTGTGGTTTTGACACTGGCACAGATACCACTCAGCATTCCTAAGCTCGTAAAAAAAAAAAAAAAGAACATTCAGTCTTTATTATTCCAACACACAACATTTCCCATGGTATGATAGCATGAAGCCATGTTTACGGTTTCCCCTGCACATTGATAAGAGCAAAGACAACTACGCGGTCTCCTTACTATCACAGAATAGTGGTTCCTTTACAGTGTTAAGTACTGTTTTCAACTTGCAAGAAGTTGTTTTGTCTGGTTGTTTTTCTGATAAAAGTACGCTAACCGAAGGGGTTTATTTGGAATTTATTGAAGTTTTCCTTTGCAAAGATCTCCAGGTTGTTGTGTTCAGTTTTAGTTACAGACTTTGGTTGTTGTCCATCGGGGAGGATGTTGGTATTGATCAAATTAATGCAGTTATCTCATAAATAGTTCGTGAGGGTGTTGCTACCAGGGTCTCATAACTGTGTGGGTTTGTCTACTTGATCTTTCAAACACAGTGAATGTGACTTTAGTGTTACACTCTGCCAATATCAACTTTCGGGCACCCAATTTATACATTTTTACTCTCATTGCTTTATTTAATTTGCCCTGTATTATGTAGTCTGTCAACTTTTATTTTTATCAATTCAAATTCCTCTTTTTTTTAATATAAACAGTATATTTTCTTCCTGCTAAATAAACACTGCGATCATATTTTGTCCTAAATTGTATTTGAGTTTATTGACACAACTGAAACGTGGGTGTATTGTAATCTGTTAGCTGGAGAATTGGCGGAGTACTGCACTAGTACTGCACTGCATTGATAATTCTGATATGTAGTACTTCTGTTTTGTTGACTGTTAACTTTTTTCCTCTCTTCACCTCCATCCTGATTTCTGCACTGAGAATTCCATGTTAGCTTCTAGTTCCTGAAAGCAGCCTCAGGGTGTGACTTTTCATGCCAGGTCAGCTTAAAATTTTATAGTGGAGAAACTTGACAGGACGAACAGAAGCGACATCAACATGATGCTGAGACTCTTCGTGCAAGCTGCATAATGTTTCTTCAATATGATGCTAATTAAGTAATAATTCATACATTGAGTATTCATGGATTTGAGGGCCCAGAGTGATATAATGATAAACTTGGAAGCAGATGGCTGCTACAGTCTGTCATATCACCAAAAGGGTATCGTGGAGTGAAGTTTGGCCTCAACATAAGTCGATGTAATCAAATTGGCTTAGTGGATAAAGACTTGCTAATGGAAAAAGACCAATGGAATGAGCGAGAGCCAAAGCATCAGTTAAAAGAGCTCCTTGGCGAAGAGCGAATCAAGCAGGGCTTTGAGCGGCTTGCTGTGAAGATCAACTTGACGATTGCCCTCAACGTAAAGAGCGCTCCGCCCGTCTCTCCATGACACAAATGGGAAAAGAGAAGCAGCCGCGTCTTCATTCAGCCTTCCAATCAAGACAGAGCCAGAGTCTTCACATAACTCTGGAAACCTGAGATGATGATGATGATGAACATTGTGAGGCTGCAGCTGTCTGGGATTTTAAAGCAGCTTATTGAAAGATACATCACTGTTTTGCTCATTACAAATGCAGCTCTGCAAAGAGTTCTTCTCAAAGCAAAGAGCGTGAGGGGTTAGATTTACCCCAGTGAAGCGGACGGATCAAAGATAATTCAATCCAAATTCAAAGAATGCTGCGGGTGCTGGAAAAAAGGACGCTGTTGTCACATTACATCTGCAAACTTGAATCTTTGCTTGGGTCCAGGATATCAGCGGTGACACGTGGGAGAAAACTGTTGGATATTTGTGGTGACAAAAATATGATGCGCTGCGATCGCACCTGTGAGCGATTACAGCCGAGGTCAGAATGGAAACATGGTGGAAGGGATGAATAACAGGGTAGCAGGACAGCTGGTGGGCACCACGGCGTCATCATTGGCTAACCTAAGTGCTATAAATGGTTACACTGACAGTCTACAGAGGGCGCTACAGCAGACATCTGGTGGGTGGAAGAACACCGTGAGCGCCTGGCTTCCAATAGAAAGACATTAGATCACATAGGAGACAACTTCATTGGTGGAAAAGGCAAATGCCGTTGATAAAAAATCAGAGATCGATCATTGACTGGCCTTGCCAACCATCAGAAACCATAAAAAATACTGTACTTTTGCAATACACAGTACTCTGTACTTCCGCCCTGCTGCACCCACCTACCTTCACTGAAGATTTCTGCACCACATACTGGTGCTGCTGACTATTAATTGAGACTCATATTTCAACTCACTAATTTGTCTTCACGAGTTGTACTTATTTATACTTCATTAACTTTCTTAAACAGCTCCTGAATTTGCTAATGTATTTCAAATTTCAGAAGAAAGGCTCCTGAGGGCTCTTTGCCATTTTTGTTTGAAGATCATGTTGAAAAGTTCACTTCTCATTTAAAAAAAAAAACACGCTTCAAATCATTTCAACAAAGTTTTGGATTGGATTTCATTTTGATATCAATAATTTTACGTTTACTGTCAATGTATAACCATTCCAAACATCTGTAATGGGCCCTTGAAGGGACAAAAATATGAATATCAGTCAACTTCTGATAGAGAAAAGAAAAGGGTGAGGCTGAAAATGTGAGTGGAAACTTTAAAATCCAAGTGTCACAGATCATCAGGGGTTGATGCTGATATTCCAGGCTGCGATGGCTGTTGGACGTGTGTGAAAACTGATGCTTTCCAGGCACTATCATGTACTTCATGTTGCAAATGAGCACTAAAAACTTGGGTTGTGTAGGGAAGAAGGTCCAGCTGAAAAATGGTTGTGACGTTGTGAATAAACGTGTGTGTATGTGTCACACACACACACACACACACACACACACACACACACACACACACACACACACACACACACACACACACTTGTCTCCAGCCAGCAGGAGAAATCGATAGGCAGATGCACAATGTGTGGTTCGCTGTAGAAAAGGCTGATGTGCCCTTCCACACCCTGGCCAAGCAGGCCTGACTACAACCTGAGCTTAACCTGCCCACCACAGCACTTTCACCCTGCTGCTCACATGCAGGAGGACAGACCGACTGTGACAACACAAAAACACACACATCAGACTGCCGGTGCAGCTGCCAGCGCAGATACAAAATATGACAACCACGTGTCACAGAACCAGTGTTCACCGTAGCCGCAGTGAGCTGTCGGGCTTTTTGCAGCAAACTGGCAATTTTCTGTTGCGTCCTTGCTCACATGTTCTGTCACTCAACCTGTCACCATGGAGATGAGCTCAGCTTCTCTGCCCCATGCTGTTGTGCACACACTGCAGCACAGAGCAGCACAGGCAGGCGACACTGTCGCATCTCACGTGAGAATCACTCCTTCACCTTACACTCAATAAACTCCCAGCAAAAAGGGTGAAATCAGACCTGTTTTACATCCAGTAATGTGTGTACTTAATAGCGCTTGATGTGTGCAGCATGCAGCCAAGTGGTCAGCAAATGCATCTCAAGGTGAGAGTCACCTTACTAAGACAGAGCTCCTCCTCACTGAGGAGAAAAAGTTAGCAGCAGCACGTAAAGGGCAACTGCCACTTCATATAATTACACGGAGTGTGCCGCTGCCTCGCATGCAGGGGCGCATGCACAGGAGGGCGAGGGGATACATCCAACTACCTAGCAGAGCACTTCCCTAGGTTTCTCACCTTCAAGAAACACACCACCATTTGGCGAAAATCACTTATTTTCCATCCTTTATCGCCTTACATCACTCCAGACCCCTGACAGAGAGCTAACTGCTAGTTAGCCTAGCTAGTGTAGCACTTGTGCGTGGGAGCAAAACCTCTGAAAGGTCAAATGTGTCACACTTTTGTTTTTTGTTTTTCATGGAAAATGTTAAACAACCCTAGCTCCATTAATACAGAGGAAGAACCATTTTGGATTCAAATGTAAATTTGATTTTTGAGACAGCTTTCTTTATGTCCCCACTGCTGCTAGCTTTTATTGCAGCTAAGCACACTAGCCTTGTTTTTCTATTTTGAAGTATCAAAGGAGTAATTAATGTAACCGTAAGACAAAATAAATTGAATAATTAGATTATATTCAACGTAATGTTAGCCAAAAAGGGAGAGCGCTGTAAGGGCAGTTTCTCCCTTATTCTTTTGGAGCATCTTGTGTTTATTGCGAGATATAAAATAGCTACAATTGCATAACAGAGAGAGAGGGAGTCCATACCTCCTCCAGCACAACCTCACCAACCCTAAAATTTAAAACAAATATATATATATTTTCAAAAATTGAGAATTTCCCATTATGTTGAACAGATGTGCCTCAAAGTTCAATGGGTTCTTACTTGGCTGATGCTACACCCCTCCACCAAGTTTGGTAAGTAAACTCACTGACAGTCAGACAACAAGCACTGAAAACATGACCCCTTAATCAAACAGTGTTAACAAAACTAATTCCCCTCACACACCTCTTAAGCCCTGATTTGGTTTTTATTTAAATGTCTTTGTTTGAGCTAATAAAATTCCCGTCTTGTAGACCAACTTTAGTGGGAAAAAATACAGTTGGGGTGGTTATAAAAGACTGGAAATGAGAACAAATGAAGATCGATGGGAGAAAAGTGGATGAGGGATAATGAGCGAGAGTCAAAGAGGAGTGAGAGGGACAGAAATAAACTACAATCTGCTTAAAAAAAAAACTCTAATCATCAGAGATGTTCCATGTATTTGAATGGTAACACACTACTGATGCCTTGCAAGGTACCTCACAGGTGAGTAGTCACTAAAGTACATGTGTTATGCAAAGACATTCAAGCAGTTTATAAGAAGTGGGAGCTAGAAATGTTTCTATTATGATGTCATCGGGTGATACGTGAAATGCGCAACATAACTATAAGAGGGTTAAAAAAAAGGAAGAAGGGGGGAAATAGAAATAATTCAATGTGCTGATGATGTGAGAATGCTGAAATCTAATTTGTGGGAGTAAAACGAGCCTCGTCAGGAGTTTCTTGGTAAAATCAAAGTTAGCAGAGAAGAAGCAGTTCAAAAATAAAAATGACAAAAATGTTTCCTTACTGTGAAATCTGGGACTTCCTTTGTGATCACTCGGAGGAAGGTCTGCAAACTGCACCCGATGTCCTGACATGTCACCTCTCAGGTCAGAGCTGCACCACACCGGCGACTCGTCTCCGTTCTGCCAAAGTATTCGGTAACTTCCGAAGAGCGATGAGCCGAGCGGAGCTGCGCCGAGGTGGTCGCGTCCCGGTCCAGAAGCCCTCAGTCAGGCACCATCCATCCGTCTGTCATTGACTTTCTCCCGGTTTCCTCTGGACTGAGTGTGTGTGTGTGTGTGTGTGTGTGTGTGTGTGTGTGTGCGCGCGCGCGCGCGTGTGTGTCAGGATACTGCGGAGAAGCGGTCTGTCTAGTCCACTTACCTTTGCGCCTCCGTCGTTGAATACTTCTCGGTCCATAGGAGAAAAACTTGAACTGAGAGAGGCAATAACCCTCCTCCTGCAATCATAAACACACACACACACACACACACACACACACACACACACACACACACACACACACACACACACACACACACTCTCTCTCCTCTAATGTCCACATGACTGCAAGGTCATCACGTCATCATTGTAAAGCCTCCACAGCAGAAATGCACATGATAAAGTAGAAATGTGTTGCTTTTGCAGGCAACTGCCTCATTTAATAACGTACAATGGGAATAAACTCTCAGATTAGGACCAATATACTAAGTTTCTACAAGATATGTTGATGTATAAAGGGATGGGTTGGGACAAAAGCTTTCAATATTCCACAATTTTAATTTATATTTGTGGAACCTCTTAACATTTCTTTTTAAAAACATGTATTATCTTATCATATTCCACTTTGGAGTGAGTTTGAAAACCCGAATGAATTTCCTCTCGATTTTCTCGACGTGTTTAAGGGGGCTTACAGTGACACCTAGTGGAGGAAGAGTGAATGTAAACAGTAATTCTCGAGTCAAAAATTGTAAAGAATAAAATGCAATTCAACTGCAGAAATGTTTGAAAAATACAGATTCAAATGTCCCAGCAGAGCTGATTCTGCTCCTCTATGACAATCAAATTCAAACTCTGTACTATGATGTGTACACATTGGCCTGCAGCACTCTGCCTTGTATTTTACAGCTGTGGAAAAGTACATTTCCTTAAGTGCAGGACTGAAGTACAATGTCAGTGGTGTCTGGGCTTGAGTATTTTCATTTTAAGGGATTTTAAACTTCTGTATCTACTGCCTTAAGATATCTATTGTTATTCAAGCAAAGGCGCTTCAAACATCCTCTCCAGATGGCACTCATATTTAGGCCTTATTGAGCCATGTTTGGGCCATGTTTTAGCTATGTTTGAGCCATGGTTGGGCTGTGTTTGAGCCATGGTTGGGCCATGGTTGGGCCGTGTTTGAGCCATGGTTGGGCCACGGTTGGGCCGTGTTTGAGCCATGGTTGGGCTGTGTTTGAGCCATGGTTGGGCCATGTTTTAGCCAGGTTTGAGCCATGGTTGGGCCATGTTTGGGCTGTGTTTGAGCCATGGTTGGGCCATGTTTTAGCCAGGTTTGAGCCATGGTTGGGCCATGTTTGGGCCATGTTTGAGCCGTGTTTGGGCCATGTTTTAGCCATGGTTGGGCCATGTCTAGGCAGTTCTTGTTCTGATGTGGGCCACCGCTGACATTTAGCTAGCTTTTTTTTTTCAGGGGCATTAAGAGATCTGGCCCACAATGAAGAAAAATACAAGTTTTACAGAAAAACAGATTCCTAAAAAAAAAATTCCATAATTAGACAAGACAATAAATGTTACATAATAAACAAAGACATCCAAACTATGCTGAATATTGCCTCATATCAGGGGTAAAAAAAGTCGCTCTTTAAGGGAAGCAGGCTGATGTTTAGATATGTGCAACACCTTTTCTCTCCTTCAAAAACACGATAGAAAGCATGTGAATATCCTAACAGGCAATAAATCTGCATGTATACCAGGATACCAGGCCCATAGTCACCTAATACACCGGAGCCTGTAGCCTGACCTGATCCAGAAGCCGCAGGCTCCGGGGTGACGGCATGCAAAACATTCCAAACATCACTTTTGAGTGAAGCACAGCAGGAAGTAAATCACGGATGTCTGCTTAGATGCAATTTAATGTTGAATTCTACTCCTAAGATGGCTCATCCCCCCAAAATGCTCAGAAACAGACCAGGCGGGTCAGGATGTAAACTCAGAAACTTTATTTGGAAACAATTCATCAATGCCTACAAGGAACTGGAATAATAGACAAAGTTGTTAACGAGACAACAAAGCGAAAGAAAAGAACTTTCTGGACTTCCTGTCCAATTGTGCAAAAAAACAACACAAGAACAGATTCTATATGAAGTAATGCTGTGCTGTAAATATTGTTTTTGAAATATCTGAACTGCAAAAGCACGGGTGTGGTAGAAAAAAACTGGTCTGCCAACAAAAGGCAAATAAATAGAGTCTCTTGAAAATGCTGTACAATAGACGAGGAGTAGTAAACTAGTTCCCTCACATTAGAGCTGCAACAACACAAAGAAAACTCACCGCCAACTATTGATGATCCATTGATCATTTTAGGGTATTTTCAAGCAAAAATGTAGAGATGCATGATATTAAAATGAACACGTCATCGCGAACGGAATATATCGGTCTTTTTTTAATACACTGGTATCAGCTGATTGCCGATACTGCAAATCATCTGTTGATTATGATGAGGCACGTTAAAAAAAAAAGGTCATTCCTTTAAATAGATCAGTGCAGCAAAACTAGATAAATCTCTTCTTTGCTTTTCGGAAACAATGTGATAATTACATGACTCATCAGCTTTTTCAAATGAAGAAAAGAAAATGCCAATAATATAAACTTTTTAAATAAATTAAGCTACTAAAATCAAGGGTAATATTTTATACATTTTAAAGGAATCAGTCGTAAAATATCAAGGAAAAGTATCGTGCGTCCCTCATGTTCAGTGGTTCCAAACTTTTAAATAAAAAGGATTTTTTCGTCATCTTTTTTTTTTTTTGTGGAATTCCAGCTGCTGGATGGACAGAAGAGGCGATTTCAACACGTCAATTTGGGCTCTGGGATTTTGCAAATCAACCTTAAAACGATTAATAATGAAAATAATCGGTGGATGAATCGCTGCTGAGAACAATCGTTAGTTGCAGCCCTAATCATGGTGACCCAAACGGGCTCATGCGCTTTCAAACTCCTGCCGCTAAGGCATGAACAAAGTGCACTGCACTTCCTCTCTCTCACCAAGTAAATCTGATATAAAAAATATAATTTAAGGCACTTGGCTTCTTTAACATCACGCTTCTTTCACACAGAGCCGTTTTTCTCAATGTACATCTTGGATAAGGACGCAGCCATAGATTTGGCCAGTTCCTCGTCCCGTTTCCTCTGCATCTGTGAGTGTCTGCACCAGTCGTCGTACTCCGGGTTGGCCTGGTTCTTGTCCAGGAGGACGTCGTAGTGGCCGTTGCTCAGCCAGCTAAGCCAGATGGCCGGTTTGGAAGGATCCTCCTCACCCAGGTAGTGCACCATGGTGGAGACGGTGGGGCTCTCCAGGCTGCCCCCTGTTGTGAGGTGGATGTTGACGTTGAGCATCTGGCTCATGGCAAGCAGCTCGGGGTATCCGGCCCAGGCTCCATCCTGCGCCGCGTTGATCAGGAACTCTCCCACGTCTCCTTCGATGATGGGGTTGAACTCATCTAAGTGGTCGGCGATGTGGTGCACCGTCAGCTCCCTCAGCTCGCCGTGCCTCGCCTGGTCCCCGTACGTGGCCTTACACACGGCTCTGTACAGACAGTTGCCATCTGGAATGATGTGGTACCTGTATTTGCGTCTCTCCTGGAGGTACTCGTTCTGGGTGTCCACCTCCGCCAGGTAGCGGGTGACTTTGTCGTTGATGTCCCCTCCCTGAGGAGCCTCTGCCACCGCTCTCCTATCAGATGTTGGAGCTGATGTGTCTTCAGCATGAGCTGCTCCAGATGGGTCCTCTACTGAAACCCACCCATTGCTCCTGAGGTGGGTCTCCTCCTCACTTGGACCCCCCACCATCCTCTTATAGTCATCAACTCTGGGTCCGCGGATGTCTGTACTGAACAATAGACTACGTCCAGCCAGTTCAGGACAGTCCTGGAAAAACTCATCAGTCCCGTTTCTCAGCTGGTCTATCAAGTCCACCAGAACATCGTCCTCCTCATCATCGTGTGAGTGAGGGGACGGAGGCTTACCCTTAGTCTCCCTCATGATGTGGACCGGCACTGACCTCTCCACTCCATCGGGCCTGCGGATGAGTATTTCAGCTGTGGATGTGAAGTAAATCGGCCTCATGGATGAAGCTTCGTAACATGAAAAGGCAGGCATGTTTGCGGAAGTCTCTGCCCCTGGAGTGGTCGCTGTGTCTGGTTGTCCTGATGGATCAGGCTCGGAGGAACTCGCTGCCGCTGCTGTTGTTGCTGCTGTCGTCCCGTTTAAACTCTCGGATCCACTCGATAAAGTTATAGTAACTTTGCGAGACGACCTCGGGTAGTGTGTCAGCGCACTGTTGTACAGCTGCATTTTGAAAGAGTCCTTTATAGAGAGGGCCGAGGCCGGTGGGCTGTTACAGAGACGTGACAACAACCGCTAAATATACCCTCCATGTCATCAACAACGGCAAAGTTGTAGGGGACGTTTCCATGGTCCTGAGTCCCCTCACCGCTGACACACCGACGACCACCAGCTCCACTTTAGCCCTCTTGCGTCATTTGCTGTTGGGGTGCCTCCCTAATTTTAGATCGAAAACTGAAACACAACCCCGCCAGCTTTGGTAGTGTCAGGTCGGATTCAAAGACGACTTCTGCCGTTTACTGGATTTCAAATTAAAAGCAATCGAGCAACGAGTCGAAGTCTGTAAAGTTCACAAAGCTATGAACAATATGTCACTATAGGAGTGAACAGGTCCATAGCGGACTTTTGTTTTTGTTGTTGTTGTTGTTGTTGTTGTCTTTTGGCATATGGCCCAACTGTGTCTAGCACGACTGTGTTCATCAATAGGACACATAAGATGCATTACAAAAATACAAAATTGAATTTCACAAGACCCAGTTTTTATAAGTATGAATGACTTACAAATATCAAATAGTTATATATTTATAAATAGTTATTAGTGAGAAATTTAAAGTCCCACAAAATGTAAATTATTGAAAACCAGTGTGTTTAAGATTTTTGACTTACCGCTCGCAGCAAGCCCAAATCAACAGGTTCACGATCGTATTGTGAGGCCTTTATTTTGAAGGCTCACTCGTCTCATATCCGTTATCGCTCCCGTCAATCGGAAACTTGTCGCAACGTTCAGCTCCTGCTTGAAGGCTGAAGTTTGACTGCGAGCCGTCAAATGTGAAATATCTGATGCGTCACAAAGCGGCCTGCTTGAGCGGCAACTTGGAGGCAAACATGTTCTCTTGCTTTCGAGATACGACAGCGAAAATTCAAGATGAGGAGAAAAGAAACACGTAGTACAACAGACACGGAGCTGATTTTTTTTTTAAACACCATAAAATCAACCCAGAAAAATTCCTACAACATTGGTTTTTACATCTGATTATCAATTCAGCATGACAAGAGGACCGACAAGAAGAAAACTAATATTAACAACGACAATAATGATTATTTTTATTGTAACTGTGAGGCCGTAGAACTTTTTTTTTTAATCAGGAAATACACTTGACTAGGTAACTGGTACCAGCAGGCATCTGCGTGTATGAATATTTTTAGCACATTGACAGCGTGAGCAGCTGATACAGAGTCACACAACGCGTGTTGCAAGGCTGAGAGCTTTATATAGGCGTTACGTCAGCGCAGTCAGTAAACTTCAAACTGGAAGATAAATTTCAAAGTCAAGAAATGAATGAATGTCATGCTAGAATGTCACGTATGTTAAGTATTAGTATTCATATTTCTTTATATATATAAAAAACCAACGTTACTCCACATTTTTTTTACGAAACAAACATTATTTACACGTATTTTATAATTTGTTCATCGAATTTAAGGATTTTTTCCCCCATGTTTTTTTTTATCATATGGTCATGTTATTTCCGCCTGGTAGACTAAAACCTCGTGTCAGACATCAGGTTAACAAAACTGATTTAAAGTTTTGACTTCATATTCATCTTTTTTTGTAGTTTAACAAGCCTACATGATATGAAGCCGCATTGTAAAATGACAATAAAAAGAACAGTAATATTAACAACCACCAGAGGGCGTTCGAAGATATCTTGTTGGACAAGAGAGTTTGAATTCCAGTGACGTACCACAAGCACACACCAGGAGGCGACATTTAGCTTTTGATGGCGCCCTGAACGCTCGCCTGGAACAAATGCATGCAAAGAGACGATGCTACAGCAGCTGTCGCAAGGTTGTGCGCCGCATACAAATGAAGCCATTGATCGTTTCCTCTACCGCACTGTTGTCTTTAGTAACCTGAACTGGCGCACTAACCTCAAGCGGTCTTCCCTCACCATCCCCCCCTTTAAAAACAACAACAACAACAACAAATCCTTTAAATGTTGCCCTAATTTCTTAGAGAAAAGTGGGGAAATCATTTTAATGATCAGTCAGATAAACAAATGAGCTATTATTGACGGGGGGGGGGGAGATAAGATTTTCTGGAATTTTTAAGAGAGGAAATTTTAAAGCACAATAAAACCTGTTAAATTCACACAATAATATAATGATAATCCTGCAGTATTTGTTACACCAAATATAAAGACAAGATATATTCTACTACTATGAAAATCCTCCTCGGGATAAAAACACAGCCTGTAGCTGGTTGGTTTCTGACCACGAGGTCCGCAGTGTGCAAACCTCGGCGGGACAACCCACCGAGGCATCCCTCCCATAAATTCAAAAAAAAAAAAATTATAATATGAATATTAATATCAAACACAATGTTGATGTTTAAGTGTTTAGTTAAGAGGGTTTTTAGCAGCAAGAGTATAATGCTTATATCCATGTCAGTGGAACAAGGCATGCTGATGTCAGAGATTTTTTCCTCTGCCCTCAACAGTGGGAGGATCTCCGTGCGTTGAGTCACGCAGCTGTCAAAGATAGCTGTCACCCAGTTTCTCGATCAAACACAGAGTCAATGAGGAAAAAGGCTTTGAGCTGGAGGGACGCGGAGATCTCAGGTAAAAAAAAAAAAATCACCTCCCTCCCTCAAGTCTCCAAACAAGAAGATACTGAACAAAAAACACACACAGGAGCGGATAAGAAAAGAAGAAAAAAAATTAAACGAGACGCCTTTCTTTCTTTCTTTTTGATGAATCAGGATTGTGAGAATATTCGGATACACGCTGGGGATATCTGAAGAAAGAAAAACACCGCACTATTTTCTCTTGCGCTTGACGGGAGGATAAAGTGGACACTTGAAATGAAGACGAAAAAGGGTAGGTTGGCTGATTTATTTTATATCTTTTTGAGATTTTTTTTCTTCCTTTTTTTTTTTTAATGTGTGTGGACTTTAACTAGAGCGTTGAACGATTAATAGAGCGATTTCCCCTCATATGCAAACCACGCAGTCCATTGTTTCCTTTCCAGACATGACAGGGGGCTTTTTCTGCCATGTGCTGGCGCGACGTCAAACCTACAAAGATCGCTTTAAGCTAACTTTTAAGATAGTATTCCAGAACTGTATTCAATTTTGACACAAAAGCACACATTACGCGGTTGTTGTTTTGGGTTTTTTTTTTTTTGGTTGATGTTTGTTGTTGAGGGTTTCTTTTTTTGTTTTGTTTTGTTCAACCCTGTCACGTCGTAATTAAGAGGAACTTTTCAGCTTGTTCGAAGTGTTCCAACTGAATTGAAAAAGCTAACGTTATTTTCGGTTTGGGTGTCGCGCGGCGAACGCTACGTTTGTTTTGACCAAAAAGTGATGCTAGCAGCTTGAAAGTTTGCGCGAGAGTTACGTGTTTACAAATCGCACGCTTTTAAAAAACGATTTTTCTTTATGTGTCGTCGGCAACTTGGTGCACTTGAAGCACAGTTTTAAGGGAATTTAAGCGAGTTATTATCCAGTCTTTGAGCTAATAGTCAACCTGACCTCATTGTGGGAAGTTGGTGTTTGCCTTGTTCTATAGGCTATGGACCTCGTGGTGCAGCTCTCTCTCTCGCGCACACACACACAATAGAAAACCCCCACTAACTTACAAGTTATTTCAGCTTCCACAATGAAAGTCTTCATTGGTTGTTACAACGTGTTCGCTCTTTTACACTGGGATATTTTTCAAGGGAGTGAAGGGTTGCCGTTTTTGTTTCTTTCGGTGAGAGCACAAACTTTTGAATTGCATACAAAGAAGCACGCAGTCCTCGATTCTTTTGTTTAGTCTGGAGACGCTGATTTGCAACAGGTCTCCCCTCCCCCTTCCCCCTCTCTCCCCCCTCTCCCTCCAGCCTACGTAATTACCTCATCCTGTTGGCCGCTCACACTGGAGGACTGACTTGTTTCCCACTAGTTTTGCCCCAGCAGAGCAGACTGCATTGGTTTTATGGATGAATCTTGTTAGCTTGCTGCATTTGCAGTACTGCGCATGTGCGGAATATGTGGCTGCTGGTATTCAGGTGAAGATGTGACGTAATAAGGAGGGTTTTTTTGGAGGGGGGGGGGTCAAGATGGATTATTGCAGTTTTTTGACTGTGAAGTAATCTTAACGTTTTGTTAGCACTTTTGCAGTACTGACCTGGTGACCTTATCAGAAGTAAAACATTCCAGCGTATCTCATCCTGAAACGTAGGACTTGTGTTGCCTTTATCATGCTTTTTTGGAGAAATGCAACAAGTTGTTTTTGTTTTTTTTAATTTGTTATTTGCCATCTTTAACCAGACAGCTAGAGTCAGACAAGAGGATAAATACCCAGACACATGGAAACCTCTAGTTAGCTTAGCACAATGAATGCTAGTGGATGGTAAGGGTTAGCATACCTCCATCAGAGGGCATCAAGCAAACTTTATTTGTCCAGAAGTTGTCTATACTTAGGTAGGCTTGCTCTTCTAGTTAAAGGAAATTTGGTTTTGTCAATGTGTGCTGTGTCAAATCACAGCGCCAAGTCAGGCTATCTGATTCTAAAATAACAATATTTTGCAATTTTACATTCACAACCATATATAGTACTACAGGCACAGACTGTTCTAGACTAAAGGGTATTTAATGACCTTAACACCAGTAACCTGCCAATCCACTACCATTAATTGCACTAAGCTAACTAGCGCTCAGTTGGTTTCTGTGGGTCTCAGTTCCCTATACAGAGGTGTGAAGGGTATAAATCTTCTTGTCTGGCTCTGGGGGGGATCGCTAGTAAGCAAATTTCCCAAAAAGTTGGTGTTTTCCTTTTTTTTAGAATGCACAATTTAGTTGATAGCAGAAACAAAAACAATAGAAGCTAATAGTAGTGGGTTTAAGCGACAGAGTATAAGCAGATGTGTTGGTGCAAAACTAATCAGAGCGATTCACAGAGGTAAATCCTGCTTCACCACCCCTGATGTTGAGTAGACATGTCCAAAATAAGAGAGACAGCAACACAAAATCAATCCCTGTGACAGTTATTATTCCTATGGCCAGCCTGGTTTACTTTCCTTATTCAAACATGCTAGGTGTGCTCCGTACATACAATAGATCTGGCTTGTATTTGTCGAGGCAGGTTTTATAACTGACACAACACCAGACCAGCCTTTGTGAGCCACCCCCACCCCCCCATCCATCCATCCATCCCTCCCTCCACCCTCCTCCTCACACCCTGCCTCGCTCTGTATATGAATCACATGGCTGAACTTGACAGCTTGCCTCTGACACATCAGCTGCCTCCCAGACGGCTTGGTTGCGGCAGATCGGCTGGGAGACTGACAACAGGGAGGGTGGCTGCCATAACAGGATACCTCTTTGTTCTGTTCTCACGCATTGTCCCTCTCTTTCTCTCTCTCTCTTTTTTGTTTTCCCTCTCTGCGTACTCCTCGGGGTGCAGGTTTGATGATGCTGTCAGGGAGTGAGACGGATGACGAAGACAGCGTGGATACCCCGCTGGATCTGTCGTCCAGTACGGGTAGCAGCGGGAAGAGGAAGCGGCGAGGGAATCTACCTAAAGAGTCCGTTCAAATCCTCAGGGACTGGTTGTACGAGCACCGTTACAACGCTTATCCCTCGGAACAGGAGAAAGCTCTTCTATCCAAGCAGACTCAGCTCTCCACACTGCAGGTACGGACACGGATCACACCGACTACTGGATCATAATGTAAACATACCACTCGAGAGGAAGCAAGTGTCAGCTTGACTGAATCATTTCCTGTCAAAAAAGAAAAGGTGAATAAGACATGACAAAAAACAGTGAATTGGAGGTCATCCAAACGAGGCTAACGTTGCAACATAAAAGTCTATGACACAGCGTGAGTAAACTGACTGTGTGCTGTGGGTTTGGCTGAGGAATTTCCCTCCCTCCAGCCCCTTTTCCATCCCAGCTGTCTGGGAACAATGCAGAGTCATTTACATAGTTAGTGCTACAAGCCTCCCTGAGCCAGTTACGACTAGCCTGGAGGTGAAAAGACATGATTACTGCAATGACAAAGGAGAGAGCGATTTATTTGGAACTGATTTTTAAAACAAATTTTTTTTTAGCTGATGACATTTTGATTTTGTGTTTGATACGAGTCTTTTAACTGCAAATTGCCCCAGAAATCAACATTTGTTATCTTTTATCTCCAGGTGTGCAACTGGTTCATTAACGCACGCAGACGACTTCTCCCTGAGATGCTGCGGAAAGACGGCAAAGACCCGAACCAGTTCACCATCTCCAGGAAAGGTAGCAAGGCAGGCGACAGCTTCTCTGACAGCTCCCAGTCGCCTAAACACAGCAGCCCCTCCGCCGGTCCAGAGGACAGCTACGACAAACGCGTTCTCCACCCCTCCAGCTTCGAACCCGCCAGTGTCTTGAGGAAGGCGGTGTCCCCCTCTGCAACCTCTCCCACCTCCCCGTCCCTCTCTCCGGGGCTCATGCCCACCCGTCCATCTGTCATCTGTCACACCACTGTTACCACAGCCATGCAGGCCAGCCCGACAGCCCCCCACCCCCCTGTGCCAGGAGTGAACTCTGACAAAGCAGCTGAGCTGTTGCATGCCGCACAAGCCCAGGCGCTGCTCCGGTGCCTGGATGAAGGTCCAGGTAACCAGCCACTCCCAACCACCATCCTCAGCAGCGGCGGCATGGAGGGCAACCTGAGCCCCCGCAGCGGGCTGTTCAACACCCCTCCCCCGACCCCGCCAGACCTCACACAAGACTTCAGTGGCTTCCAGCTCCTGGTGGACGTGGCCCTCAAACGGGCCGCTGAGATGGAGCTGCAAGCCAAACAGTTAGTGTCCTAAAGGAGAGGAGGACGGAACAGAGACTGTGTGGAGTTCACGGACTCGTCTGCACACAACAGAACAAATCCACATGAAAGCCTGATCATTTCTATTTTTGGTATACCAATCAAATTGATGAGGATGTTTTTTTTATTGAAAAAAAACTGTATCAAGGTGCCTTGGCTCTAAGATGTTTATTCATTTCATATACATGCGTATGTATCTACATGTGTATTCTTATTTGCACCCAGGGACCAAAAATGTTATCACAGAAATGCTGCCTGTCTTATGTCTTTCCATTATACTGTAGCTAACTGCAATGTAGAGAGCTAGAATCAGCCCTCCTTCACCGACCACCCAGACGTTGGTCGCATCCGTTTACTGTTTTTACATTTCAGACATCAGTTCATGAAACATCTGCCTCGTTCGTTTGCACACTAAGGCAGAGGAAGGTCATCTCAGTGTCTTAAACATTTGCTCTCGGCATCTACGACAAACTTATTCACTACTGTAGTAAATGTTATGTGTTTTCATGAGTATAGTTTTGATTTACTTTTAGCTATTTTAAAAGAAAAAGAAATGTATGCTTTTTTTTTCCTTTTTTTTTTTTTTTTTTTACTCCCTTCTCCTCCTCCTCGTCCTCCTCTTCCTAAGGGATATTTCAGATGACCAGTGTAGCAGGTTCTTTAGTCTGAGCCTTCATCCCCATCACTCAGCGAGAGAGAATGGCCAGTGGACTGGAAAATAACTACTAACACTACAGATGTCTTTTACTGCATCTGCTGTTTTACAACCTGACAAAGACAGCGTTTTTTTTTTTTTTTTAAATCACCAAAACAAAAAAGCATTTTCATGTATAATAGGACCATGTGTATAGTTAATGTGACATGATGCCCAATGATGTGATTTCTTTTCATACTGTGCAATGTTTGTGGCAAATAGGGGTCACATGGGATTCAAATAAAGGTTTGGTTTTTTTTTTTCTACACCTCTGAATTGATTCTTTGGTATTTTTCCAGCCTGGGGGTCACCGGTCTCTTAAGACCCATTCATACCAGCTGTAATCCTGCTCCACTGTGTGATGATCACTGATTTACACCCTGGAGTGGCTGTAGAGAGGAGGATTCTTTAAATAGTGGCCACAAGATTTAACTTGTTCCCTCAGCTTGGTGAATTTGTAGGTACGAGAGACAGCTTAGTTTCCTGTGTCTCTGGCTTCTCCAGAACTAGCGTGGTGTTATTGATACCTCGGACGGGGTTAACTCGTCCTCCTCCGGGCTCTAGAACACATTCCTCTGTGTGTGTGTGTGACATGTTAACAACAGCTTCAGCCAATTAGCATAATCCTGCATAAATTAACACGGGCAAACAGCAGACGTCAACCGTTTCTTGCCAATGGGGTTTTAGCTCCGTCTCAATAGTGGATGTAAAGCAACTTGCTAGTGAGTGTGCTGGCTGGCTTGCTGGCTGGCTGGCTGGTTGGTAGCCAGGCTGACAGCTGTCCCCCTCTGGTCCTGCTACAATCCCAGAGCTTCTCTACTGGCCTCGATAGGATTTGTTGTCTATTTCTGGTGAGACAAACCAGCCTTTCATTTACTACGTTCCATCTCTGCAGCCTGATGACTTTCTTTCTAATTGGGCATAACTGAAGCGGACGGTCGTCTTTCTACATGATGTCGAGCATCAATCCTGCATGTGTAGTCATCAGCTAACATGCTACAGGTGGGAGGAAGTATATTTACTGCAAGAGCAAATCAAAAGAACTTCAGTGCCACTGTTTCACAGCAATTTATGGAATGGATGTATAAAAAAAACCCTCTAAAATACAAAATAATTTGCATTGCTGCAGGAGATCTTATAACAAAATGATTAGCATCTTTCACACTGATGCATCTGTAATCACAACATTAACTACTTTTATCTCAGGCAGTGTGTCAATCATACAATACAACGTCCAACCCAGCTAGACCCTGAAATACTTAAAAAATAATTTTTTTAATATCAATAACCTAAAAACTGTAGTTTTTCTGAGTTATTTTTTCAGTTTCTGTGGCATAGAAAATACAAACTGAAAAAAATCTTAGACCTGTAGCTTTTATGTATGAAGTTTAATTTAAAAAAACAAAAACACCCAAAATATTATGCAAATGACATGCATGGATTATTAATAGAAAACTTCTTTAAGTACTTTCTGTTTCTGCCAACTTTTATTCAGACTGTCATTCACCTCTGGTTAGGAATAATATATATATATATTTTCCACTTTTTGTCAGATGTTGCCTGTCAACAGTTGACACCTCCTGCGGTGGAGGTCTAATCGGGGGGGGGGGGGGGGTATAATCACTAATAAGGGTTTAAACAGATCTCCTGGCAGCTGTAGCCCACCGTGGAAGGCTAGACTGACCTAAGATCAGGCCTCACAAAGATGATGCCCCCTCCTCTTTCACCGACCCACCCCTGAACTCTGGCGGCCGGCGTGCTCGTTGCCCTCAGCGTGACTGATAACTGAATGACGGATCACCGGGAGCTTCATGTACAGGAGCGCTGAGGCTAAGTCAAGGCCATAAGTGCTGTCTAATTACGGGGAGCCGCCCCTGCGGAGAGGAAATGCCCTACAAACACACCACGCTGGCCTTGTAATCTGTTTAATTACATTCCAATTGAAAACACATGTGAAGGGGGGAAAGAAGTCAACACAACAAAATTATGGCAATGATATATATATATTTATATATATATATATATATTTTTTTAATGCTGATAAGAGCTCATACACGTGCCATAACATCAACAGTGTAATAACATTAATTACAAAATGTAACTCTGCTTAATATGTTATTTGATCTTTTTTTGTTTTGTTTTTTAGTTGACATTTACATAAGGAAACATTCATTTATGTACAAATGTGTATTATTTTCCTTTAGTACAACTACATCACAGGCTTCAGAACTGCCAGGATTGTTGGAGTGTCTTTTCCAGTTTAGCGTTCCAACATTCTGGTTTCTGACTCCCTGCTATATCAGGAGTAGTATGCTGATATGTTAATATAATGAACAGAAGTAATGAAGAATTTGACAAACAATTCAATTCAAATACAAGTTCCATAGCTGGAAAGAAATGCTAAAAATGACCACCTACATAAAATGGCATTTATTTTTAAATATTACCCTCCTAAAAACTTCCACCAACTAAAGGAAATACTACTCATACTGCACATCACTTGGAATCCTTCACGAACAAATTGTCTGTCGATGAAAACTTCACGTAGCCGCTAACAATTAGCATCTTACCTGTAGTCCAAATGGCACAAAAACATTGTCAGTGGGTGTTTGTAGTCTGTTAACAAAGCAAGTATGTGACGTAAACCGACTCGGGATTGTCTCCACATTCAAGCAGCTGACGTAAATACCCTGTTACAGCGAAGTAAGAAGGGCTGAGACGCTCAATAGGAACATCATTCAAAAGATGGCGTGGATGCTGGATCCCTTATTTCACATCATGGTCTATCCTGATGACTGGGGTTATATACAGTTGAGACAAAGCCATGGGTCACATGTCAGTCACACGCTCTCTCACACACACACACACACACACACACACGCGCATGCGCACGCACACTCACACATCTTCCCCTGAGACTGCTGTTGTGCTCGACTATCATATCAGAAATTAAGGCTGATCACTGAAACAGAAAAGACAAAACGGTGCCTGTCATGCTGAACACAAAGAAAACACAGTATAAGGGCCTTGTCAGTGCATAATAACCACAATGTCAGTAAACAGTCAGTTTTTCCCTCCTGCTAAACAATAAATTAAATACAAAATATTAGAAATTGTATTTTTTTTCTTTTACTTCTATAACCTTCAAATAATTGGAGGCAGATATATTGCGCACACAGTGAGGAGAAAATAGTCCCTTTTTCAGTTCACGTGGTCTCAATACTGTCAATTCTTTCCTGTCTAAAAACGACATAGTAAAATATAGTACAACTAGCAATATAGTACCAAAATGTCGGTATTTTAGCTTAAGTCTGTCACAGAGAAGAGATTGCAACAAGTGGAAACCTGTTTAAGAAAACATAAAGAAAAAAATATTCAGCATGCGTGTCACGTTATAATACGTCCCTTTATACAAACATGTTTTTGCTCGGCTTATGAAGAAGAGACAAGATGGGTGTTTATAGTTTGTTGATACTGCTACCTTAATCATCAATTACCTCCTGGAGCCTTTAACTAGAAAAATAGGAAGCACTTTAGAAATGAGCATCATTACACACACACGCGCGCGCGCTTGCTCTCTCTCTCGCCCTCTCTCTCTCTCTCTCTCGCTCGTGTTCATACAAACAAGAGTGTGGCATTTTAGAACTTTCAGAGCCTGAATACCTGCCCTCTCGACAGCTACTGTGTATTGAGCTTTGGAGTGGCCAGAGAGAGACCAAACACTTGTAGGCATGGAGTGGGGAAGTTAGTTTGGGTCACGAGCTATAACTTGTCCCCACAAGTTATAAGTTGTTCCCATGAGATGTAACTTGTTCCCGCAATGTAGTTATTTTGAGGCTACAGGACATAACTTGTTCTCTCCATTCAATCAATTTGCAGCCACAAGATATAATTTGTTCAAAAATATAAAATAACTACATTAAGGGAACAAGTTACATGTTGTGGCTTCAAAATAACTATATGGAGGGAACAAGTTACATCTTGTGGGCTCATTATAAACACATTGAGGGAACAAATTATATGTTCTGGTTTCAAAATAACTAAATTGAGGGAACAAGTTATGTCTAGTGCCTTCAAAAACATTATTTATTCTTTCATACTCACAATTTTTTGTCTTTCTACAGCCACTCCAGGGCTCCATACCTTTGCCTCACCTGCAGGAGCAAAACCTGACCTCTCGACCTCCTGCGACTGGCAAAAACTGTTCAGACAGAGGTTGAATTGTTCCTCTATAATGACTTCCTTGTCTGTCGACATATTATAATATTTGACCTGATTATACAAATAAAAGGAAAGAGTTAGGTCATGGAAATTTCATAAAAATACAAAAATAAATTAAATAACAACTATCATACACGAGTAAAGAAGTCTGGCCTTTCAGTTAAATTAGATGGATTTGATCTGAGGAGCCCCAATCCGATGTTTGTGTGCATGAGCATGTAGACACACACATGCACTCCACATGCTCGTGCCTCCCGACTTTCCTCAGTACCTGAAACATATTAACGTGAAGTGCTGTGCTACACCTGGCTTGCTTTGTGAGCTCAAGTCATTTGAGAAAAAAAAAAAAAGATATTTATTAGAGGGAGCTGGGGGGGGGGGGGTGCTACATCGAAGCTGGGACAAGGAAATGAGAGGAAGATACATAAATAAATAAATACACATTTCTTGTTGAAACAATTCCGTCGTGACTGACCCCACAGTGATCAGTGAAGTCGATGAAAAAATGTGACAGTGTCATGTTAGCACCCTAGTCTTACCATTCAGTGCTATTTTATGTAAGGGACAGTTTATCAATGGGCGTTTGTACATTTGTTTCATAGTCTGGTCTGAGCCTCAGGGATATAGATCTCGATACTGTCTGCACTCTCTGTAGCGGAGCTCTGCCGAACTGACGCGGCACGTTTGGCAGCTAGCAGGCGTTTGCGGGCCTCCAGACGCTGGCGTTCAGAGCTCTCCAGCGAGCGGTCCCTAGCCAAGGGAGGATGGCCCTTCTGGGGCTTCTTTGGCACAGGAGGGGGCATCTTTCTCTCCTGGACAGGAATGACAAACATTGACAGACCACTGAGTCCTCATGGCAGGTGGTAGCAAAGCACAGTGAGGAGCAACACAACCGCAGCCTGTTTGCACGAAGGTTAGACAGAGCCGTTGCCAGCACAATGTCAGAGCATGCAAGCTTAAATGAGGTTATGGTTCACAGAGGCAGCCGTTTGTGGGGGGTAAGAGAGCACGTTGGTGGCCAGTGCATGAGGTAAATGTGACCATTGGAGATGGGCAGGCCCCAAAGGTGCATGGCAGGTAGAGTAGCTTCTCAAAAGCAGCTCACTGTCAACAACAAGACAGAACAAATCACACAAGTTGTGACTTCAGGCAAAGCAACACGACAGCACAAAACACATGTCAGCATGCTATGACGCTTAGCTGTAGATCATTAGGACTAACTATTCAATAACGATGATGGGTAACATGCAGGTGAGTAAGCCATTCCAAAATGAAATTCAAGAGAAAAAAAATGACTGAGTCACATATTTTCCAAGAGTGTAAGCACCTGGATTTCTGGGGGGGTCAGAGGTTTCCAGTTGTTGGCTTTCAGTTGGTGGAGTTCATCAAACTTCAGGCTAATGTTCTCGATCGACAGCTGGAGCATGTCCCAGAAACCTGCCAGGTCCTGTGAGATGGGCCGCGGGTGTGCATTTGGGTTCTGAAAAAACACAAACGCATGAAATACAACAATTCACAACACAAAACCACAACACGGACTTTGACTTCGGGATACGTGACAATATTGGCTCAACACTGGTATCTGGAGACATTTGGTCCATCTATCCATCCATCCATTGTCCTCCGCTTATTCCTATTAAGGGTCGGGGGGGGGGGGGCCTGGAGTCTATCCCAGTGGCTACGGGCGAGAGGCGGGGTTCACCCTGAACAGGTCACCAGTCCATCACAGGGCCAACACATAGAGACAGACAACCATTCACACTCACAGTCACACCTACAGTCAATTTAGAGTATCAATCAGCCTCGTCCCCTCTTGATGTCTTTGGACTGTGGGAGGAAGCTGGAGTACCAGAGAGAACCCACACAGGAACAGGGAGAACATGGAGACTCCACACAGAAAGATCCTGTGCTGGAGCCGGGGCTCAAACCCTGAACCTTCTTGCTGTGAGGCGACAGTGCTGACCACTGCACCACCATGCAGCCGACATTTGGTCATTTCTTTTAAATATCAGTCTAATATCCAATATTTAACATCAGCCAGTTCTGCTCATGCTACTTCTCCTTCTCTGCTCATCATCTTTTATGAAACATGAGGAAACGAAGCAGAAATATTATTCATAGGCTTTTACAAGTGGTTTAGAAATAAAGAAAAAAAAAAACATACTTTTTCAAGGGCTTTATGTTAATGTTGTATATATGAAATTGCTCTCATAGAGATAATATCGTTAAATATCAGTTGTCAATCAGTTATCAATGTAACATATTTGTAAAAAAGAAAAGAAAAAAAAAGGATGGTTTAATGATGGTGTTGGAGTCCCAAAATTCTTTCTTTTGACCTTTAAAATAAATAAACAAACATGGACTATCAAGTCAGTCGGTACCCTGAGAGCGCACACGTCTGTCAAGGCAAACTCAGCCAAACCTGATGTAAAAAAAAAAAAAATGCAGTTTTTCACAATTTCAAACAGATCTGCTCCAAAATTTCATGGGTTCTCTCTAAGGCTCATGCTAAACCCCTCCAGCAAGTCCGGAGAAATTCGGCTTCATTCATTTTTTTGTTTACTCCCCCAGATAAACACACACACACACACACCTCCGGAAACATTACCGCGTCGGCCTTAAGAGTTACTAAAAACATTCGATCATGAATAAAGCATGGATATAATATTTGTGTGCATTTTCAAAATAATAAAAGGACAATAACAATCAATAATCAATCATATTCTACATTTAGTTTGTTTTGGATTGGTGGGATTGTATTGAAGCAGGTACATGATGCAAGACCAGCACTCGCCTGGCTTTATACAGGGATGCATTAAGCCTGTATGTTAGACACTAAGTGTGTGCAGATGCATTCTCTCTCTCTACGCTACATGCATAGAAAATGAGCGCCAGGCTGGCCTGTCAGGATGATTTGTGCAGGATGATGTCAGTGTTTAGGAGGGGCGGGGCGCGCTGTGGGAGCGTGCGGAGGATGAGGTGACACATACCAGATTCTCCTCACACAGCTCCCGGAACTGCTGGAACTTCTGGGACATCAGCAGCTGGGCACTCCCCACTGCACTGCGGATCTTCCCAAGTACTGCAGAAAGACACAGGCGCACATGCATGCACGCACGCACACACACACACACACACACACACACACACACAAACATTCACACACAAAGACACACACAGTGCACAATGCAATTACTCACAGAACCGCATACTGCAGACATGTTGCACCACTGGCAGAGAGAATGCATTAGCTGCGCAACAGAGCCAGAATCCCCTATTAATGGTGCCTCCCAGGAACAGAAAGCCTTTAGAGAAATTGAATTTTTCCTGATATTTCAGACAGACACCCGACACAATATTTATAGTGCTGCATTTGTACACAATGCTTAAGATGTGGACAATGGGGAGAGATGGTGCTGCTACCGGCCGGTGTCATTGACTCATATCCCTCTGGAGAGGATCTGTCAGGGAATACATTACTCTGGATCAGAGAGGGGGGGTGGGGTGGGGATGAATCTGCACTACAAACACGAAACCTTTGACCCCTTTCAGGACATGTGAGTGCATGTGTGTTGGATCTAGGAAACATAACCTTGAGACAGTCTCCTTCATCTGCATGAGAGAATCTCTTGACTGAGACCATCACTGCTGGCTACAGAACAAAAACGCTGAAGGGCTGAAATCATTTGAGTGGTACAGACAGGTACTGCAGTGTGTTACATCCAGGTCATTTAGAAGCAGAAATAAGAGCAATTCCTCCAGTGTGTGTGTGTGTGTGTGTGTAGACAAAGATCATTAACACAGTGTGTTTAGAGGACAGATGTGTGACCGGCAGTGGTCCATTGATAAGTATGCACAGAATGTCTGTGGGGGCCAGAGATTATGAGACAAGAACAAGCAGCTTTTGTTTTATAATGAGAGAGGAGAGGAGAGGAGAGGAGAGGAGAGGAGAGGAGAGGAGAGGAGCGAAGGAATAGAGGAGAGGAGAGGAGAGGAGAGGAGCGAAGGAATAGAGGAGAGGAGAGGGGAGGGGAAGGGAGGAGAGGAGAGGAGACACTCACTCTCATCAGGTAGCTCATTCTCCATCTCATCCTGCTCCATCTGTCTACACCAGCCCTCCATTCGCTCCATTTCAGCCTGCAGCAACTTCAAGAACCAGCGTCCATCCCGGGGACAAACCGAACGGCTGATGACCTCCAAAGCCTTCGCCGCCGGCTCAGGCGCACTGTCCATCCAGGGGTCTGGAGGGGGCAGGATGGACGGGTCGAACCCCACTTCACCATAGTCGTCTACGGTACAAGCATGGTAATGGTTCCCCGAGCCTTGGATGCTAACGGTGGAGGTGGCGGCATCACGGGAGTGTTGGCGCGGCATGGTGGCACAGTGACGCGGCGGCAGCTGTGGGCTGTCTGTGGGGTCATCAAGGTCAGCCTGCACAGCGGCGGTGACACTGTTGGAGCGGGTCATCCTGCGATAACTTTGGACAGGCGATACACACAAATTAGCCGTTGGATAACAATGTGCTGTTATTTAAATTAAAGCTATCACAGCAATGTCTCATCACTGAATGAATAGATTTTGTAGTGTGGAACATCTTTTGGCTGCATGTGTGTGTGTGTGTGTGCGCGCGTGTGTGTGCGCGCGTGTGTGTGCATGTGAGCTCTCTGTCACCTGGCCTATTCAGAAGCAACAGAGTGTGCAGTCGTCTTTTAGATCACAAGCTCTGCAATATATATACACACACGCTCTCTCTCACACACACACACACACCTGGGAACCTTCTCTACAGCTGGATGTGCCTCTTCGTATCTGGCTCAGAGGCTTTCTGCTACTGTCAGTGCCAAGTCCCAACAGCACAAACAAATATTATATCAACACACACCAAAACACAGATACACACACACACACACACGTATTTAGTTAAGGTTCCAGTGCAAGGGGGCAGATAATCAGTATTTTATGAACACAAAAGTGCACTGCAGCGCGGCTCATTAAACCAATCAGTACGAGTGATAGATTTTAATAAGCAAAGAGCCCATAGAGAAACTGGCTAGAAAACAGGCTACGTTGCTAGCATGCTAGCTGCACTTTGATCCAAACATCCCCACCAATCTGTTGACAGGTGGACCTCAGCTTGACCTGCCTGCAGCATGACACACACAAATGATCACAGCCCCATCACGTCTGCTTCGGCCCATCTCCGGACGTACGTTCCTCCTCAAAGACTCTCATTCATCTTTCTTTCTTTTTTTCCCACCTTCTCCCTTTTCTACACATTCATCTCTCCTCTTCCGTGAACACAGAGGGAGAAAGAACAAGGGAGTGTCTACATCAAACAGAAGGTCTATCTGCTTTATGTATGCACCGACAGCCTCCGAGTGTGTGTGTATATATGTGAGTGTGTGTGTGTGTAAAGTGCAGTTAAAAAGTAACTCCTCTAAGCAGGTGTTCAGTTGTAATGACCTCAGCCTGCTTTCTATCAGTCTGCTAACAACTTCCTGAAGGGGCAGAGGCAGGCAAGGCCAAACACAGCCCAGACAGAGTGAGAGAGACACACACTGACAGATACACAGAGAGCTAGACATATCAAGGAGGCAAAAAAAGAACAAGGAAGAGCACCGAAAGAGAAATCTAGGTTGACTATAACTATAAAATATGAGGAAAGTACGTAGGGGGAAAAAGAACAAGTATAAAAACTCAGTCATGTGGAGAACATGATGGAAAGTCGTAAAGCAGACCAGAGGAGGAGTCCTGCATTCCACATGCTGCCACCTTCAGAGAGGCTTTTTACCTCTGTCATAGGTCGTATTAATTTTCCACTCATTTGGTTGAAACCGCAAACATGAGGAAAGACTGCCGTGTCTATAAAGACCTGCCAGATGTCTTGTTTGAAGTCGACCTGTAGTGGCTGTAGAGAGGAAAAAATACTTTGTGGCCACAAGGTATTACTTGTTCCCTCAATTTAATCACTTCCTGGCCACAATATACAACTTGTCTCCAAAACATTATCGACGGTGTAACTTGTTCAATTAATTAGAGGCAACAATGTATTACTTGTCATATATAGAATTCATGCCTATGATTTAACTTGCTCCCTCGTTTTGAACAGATTATCAAACGTGTTAATTTAATTAATTGGTGGCAACAAAGCATTCCCACTGCTTAATTATTTTGTATATAACAAGTTCAGACAATATTTTGGGGCAACAAGACATAACTTGTTCCCTCTAATAAATGAAAAGGTGGGAAATTTCATTCAAAACAAAGAGAACAATTTACATCTTGTGGCTAAAAAAAGAGTGTCTTCTCTCCACTCCAGGGCTCCGTAGAATACAGAAACAATTTATGTTACAATATTAAGGCCACAAATGATTAAAAATGTGAGGAAATGTTATATCTTGAGGCCACAAAATATATATGTTTTTCTCTCTATGTACACTCAAGGGCTCCATAGACTAAAGAGAAGACTTCAGCACCATGAACATACATTCTAAGGTATATATGCACCATCAGTGTTTGGCTTAAAGACAAATCATAAGACAGTAAGGACCAAAACCAAATGTCAGGGAGGTCTTGCTGTCCCATATGTTGACTTTGTTAAAAAGTTGTGCACATGGTATATTCACTAGGATCCTGTGACTGCAAAGCCATCTGGCTAACCCCAAATTCTTGACTTGCAAAGCCCTAAAAGCAGCTCAGCATTTTTGGCACTTTGTTGTTGTTGTTGTTGTTGTTGTTGTTTGGGGTGGGGGGGTTGTAATTATATATCAGTTTCAAACATTTGCGAAAATGATGTAAAATCAGATTTGACTACTTCAAAAGTAAAACAATAATGACACATGAATAAAAAGAAATGTCTGGCAGCATTCCAGTATAGAAGGAGGTCTGTTGTATTTATGTCTTTTACAGCTCTCTTCCACCAGTCGTAGTTCAAACAGTGAGGTGAGGTTATGACCTGCAATTGCTGTGTATAAACACACAGACTCTCTCACTCACACACACACTGACACAAACACATACACACACACACACACACACACAAATAAGGGAGTATGAGCACTGGAGCAAGCCCGTAGCGTTCACTTTTCTCACTGTCTGGAAATTCCAAGACCTCCCACAGAGATACATGCTAGCAGGTAAACAATTAAAACCGGTAAAAGAAGTACCAGCTCCAAACATTAACTAAAGAAGCGAAGCAACTGTGGCGCTACAGCAGAACTGGAGAGTGACTAGATGACTTATTTGGTTTGGCAAATCAAAGAACTGTGCGCTTGGTTATTCAGCTGAGACCGCCTCTTTCAGAAAGTCCCACACTTGCCCCGACACTGTGAAGTCCTACACTGAGCTCTGTGATTAAAGGAAACATGTCTATGAATTAAGGAAGTATGCCTTGGCTACAGCGTCTGAACAGAAAGTCACTATTTTTTTTGATAGATGGAACAGAATCAGATGCGATGGACAAAATCGCTGTAAATGGCAGTGTGTCCCAGCAGAGGTCTGGATGAGCCTGGCCATCTTGTGAGCACACTAGGGCTGCTTCTCTTCAAACCGGGAGCAAGTTGAGTGGCTGTAGCTAACAGCACAGAAGTCTCTCTCACAACTAAACAAACTCAATAAACCCCCCAACTCCCCCCCCCCCCCCCCTCCCACACATACACAAACACGCAGCCTCAAAGTAGCTTGAATCACAATGACTGGAGCAACAGATGGCTGTCAACTCACCCACCCTCCTCCCTCCACCTTCCCAGCTCCCTGCACCACATCCTCTGGCCCAGCTGTCACTCGGGGCCCCTGGTTGAGGGGGCTGTGACACCAAAGCTAGCCTGAACTGTGGACAGCTGCTGCAGGGGAAGCCAGTACAGAGGTGAATGCGCTGTCTCTGTAAAGCTGGGCATGCAATACCGGAGTTTAATATCCTGAGTGACTGTTAAATCCTGTTGCACTTGAGAGAAATTTTCAAGATCCCTCTAATCACAAATACACACACACACACACACACACACGGCACATTGTCATGCCAGAGCATCTTGCTCTCATGTGATGTCATGAAGAAGCAGATGTCAACAAAATAGAGACTGATGCGTTGCTGTGGTAACACTTTCGCTGTGAGAAAAAAAAGAAGCAGAAGTTCAAACGTGTACGTAAAAATATACAGGGTTCACTAGCACCGTGTGCAAGCTAACCTTAGACTTAAGCTTAAGCTTAGCCTAGGATGTTTACCGTTGCTTAGCAACACTGTTAGCTGCTCTGTGACTGTTCCTGAATTGTTTTGTTTTTTTGTCTCAGCTGAGAAAGAGTAGTGCCAATACATTTTAAAGGTGTTTGAATGAATCAGGGCGACCCCGTGAGTCTACCAGAAGATCATGTGACTCAAGTTAAGATGAGGTGACCCCTCATGCTATCAGCGTATCTAAACCACCAATCATTTCCAACCAGCCACGAGTCAGGAACCCCCCCCCCCCATGACCGCCAGGAGGGACCCAAATCGGCCTGATTATTCTGAAATGTGTGCTGAGCTCTTCTGCTCCATCATGCTCTTTCACACCTCCACTCACCATCGCTCATCCTCCACCTGAATTCCAATTGAGTGGAACTTGGACTGCTCCTCTGTCACCCCTTCTTCCTCTGGGTCCACCTACCACCAGGAGGAGAAACTGTCAAGCTGCGTGTCAGAATGTCAGCGGGTGAACTCAACAGGCAGATGACAAACCTGGATCCCGATGGAGAGGCACTTGCGGAGCGCGTCCCTCTGCGCCTTGCTGTCGGCGGAGACATTTGCAACAGCCGAGGTTGTGGCAGTGGCAGTGATAGTGATGGTGCTGTTTGTGACGTGCTGACTGGCGGGGCCGTGCACCTGAGCGTTAGCCGCCTCGATGGCTGCCGTCAGGGCTTTCATGCTGTCGATACTCTCTGTGGAGTTGGACAAACCTGGTTGGGAGCTGATGCCCTTCCGTGGACCGGAGCCCCCGTCCATGTAAGCATCCTGGGCAGACTCGGTGCTGCTCTGGGCCGTGATGGATATGAAGGGTTTGGATGGGGTGGTCCTCGGTGGGACTGGGGGAGGCGTCTTCTTGTAAGTAGTGATGCATGATGACACTGCAGTGAGGAGACAGAGATCAGAAATGATGACACGAGGAAAGGATGAAACTTTACAAATGATCACAATAAACAGAAGATGATACAATGACTTTTTAAATGCATCCTCTAAATCCGTTTTATGCGTGTAGTTTAATCGTTTCAGGGAATATGACAACCTGTCAGTTCTGGGGGGAAGGCTAAAAAAAAAAAAAAACAGTCCAGATGATGCCATAGTGATGTCATCAAGGTTATCCACACATCACTTTGAGAAAACTTTAGCAGAAAGGCTGAAGTATGAACTAGAGAGGAGCTTAAAAGAGGTTGCATTATGGGACATGTAGTGTAAGTGGAAAAAAAGTGTATGATACGACCAAAAAAAAAAGATTATATACATTTTGAACAACATATATGATAATAGAAAAATACTATTATATAAAACAGTAAAGATCTTAGAATACAAATTGTCTTTGGTGACAGCTGACAGTTTACCCAGAGGCCTGTGTGTCAAAATGGACAGTAGATTAGGGCCAACTTTAACAAATCAGAGCCTCGTCAGTAATAGGATTAGCATGTCAGCCACTTGACCCACTGATCTAGATGGTTAAGCCATCTACGCACTTAACTGTACCACATCCACAAAAGTCTGACGGTCATGGAAATACCTCCGGCATGTTGTCTGTAAGTGCAGAAGTTAGAATATAATTCGGAGGGAGAAAAGGAGGTAAATTGATATTAAAGGTCAATTTTTCTCTCTCTCCGTCTCTCTCTGTCTCTCTCAGGTCAGAACAATGGCTCCTCTCACACACACACAAAGTCAGAAGCCTTGTATAGAAACATGTCAAGACAAAAACAGCCTGTGTTGAAAAAGGAAAAAAAAAAAAGAGAGCAAACACAGCCACCTCCGAACTACATTACATCTTGGGATCTCCTTCCTGACACGGCGCTATCATAAAAACTAGGTCGCTGTCTCGGCTCTGCAGTAAAACTAGGACAGTGGGTTTCCTGGATCCTTTTAATCCCTACAAAAGACAAACATCCTACCGTGGCGAGATCGCTGCTCTGTGTGCGGCTGTTGCCAACCACACCCAGCACCAGCAGCCATGTCTAAAACTGTTACAGCACGACATGTTTGCTTTGTGTCTTGCCATCTCACTGACAGCTCTGGAGAGGCCTCTGCATATTAGAGGTGAAAAGAGGGCTGACTTCATCTACTGTCATCCGCCACCCTCTGACCACACTCCCACCTCTCTCTCTCTCTCTCTCTCTCTCTCTTTCCCTGCCTCAGCAGATGTGATTGGATGATCCTAGACCAGATCTGAAGTCAGGTTTTGACAAGCTGGAAAGTCCTTAGATGGTAAGAATGTTGTATTGAGATCCGAGTTGCTGGAGTGTCTCTTTGATGGTGGCGGGAGAAACCACAAGATAGACGAGAGACATTTCTACAGAGAGACGCAGAGGAATCGACGGAGAGCGCCACAATATGCACCCCTGTTTCCACTTTCCACAGGTGTCTGGGGATCACGATCGACATCCAGAGATAATCGTTTGAAAGGTCACAGAGTACAGACCCATAAGAGAACAAAAAAAAAGAAAAGAAAGAAAAACACACACACAGAACACACACATGCACTCACAAAGAGGGAGAGGGCGAGGTCCTGCCCTATCAGCCGTTGAGGTTCAAAGGATAGAATGTCAGCTCCTTTCAGAGCATCTATCCCCTGAAGTCATCTAAAAGTCATCCTCTTGTGTGTGTGTGTGTGCATGTAGGATGAGTGCATGTGCACCCCCCCCCACACACACACACACACCCACACACATCATTCATTTAATAAAGAAGTAACACAGAGAAGATGACGCAGTGCCCCACCATGCTGTCACTGCAAGATTCAGCCTCGCCGGAATATGACAGGTGTTTTGAATGCCGAGACAGGTTAAGTAAACACACTCGAGAGTCAGAGCATGTCTACACACACACACACACACACACACACACACACACACACACACACACACACACACACACACAGGACTGCAGACACAGAGGCGCACAAATGACATTGACACAACCCAGCTTAATGTTTCAACCTCTCCACATCAATGGAGACCACAGACTTCCTGCCACTGATATACTCTCCAACCTTCAGAGGCTGTTGCTGACAGTAGCGCTGCCCATGCCTGCCACTTGTATGTCAAGATGTGTCAAAATTTCAATTTTCAGAATAATTTTCTTAATCCTCCTCTGTGGGACCATGGGGATAAAAGATGCAAACAAATGTCTCAAGAAGTCAAAAGTTTCCATTCTCCACAGACATGATAAGTTTGCTCCTCTTGTACTCATGAAAGCATTCAACAGCTCCCAGACCTCCCACACACACACACACACACACACACACACACACACACACACACACACACACACACACACACACAGTCAAGGACAGAGTGAAGTGGTTATGTGAGTCAGGATTCCATCAAGCCCCTAAGAAAGAAAACTGCATTACAACGAAAAGCAGAAAAAGGTTCTTAAAAATATCAGATTAATAGCAGTTTCTCATGGTATAAGAGAGATATCATTCAAATTCTCTTGTGTGCAATTAGAAGCAGACGCTAGTTCCTTAGCTTAATTGAAACGAGGTTGTGGAATGTCATCTCTCCCTCTCAGAAGGGAAGCCTGCAGCGAGCATTGTCATCCCACAAGAGGAGAAGAGTTTGTGAATGACTAGTGGCTCTCAGCCAAATCCCTCTTTTGACAAATGCTTCAAAAGTCCCATGCAGACACGTTGGTGTGAATAGCAGTTCTTCTTTATAGAGCACCCCCCCACACACACAAACACACACACACACACACACACACACACACACGGTCCTGGGCTTGGTTATATCAAAGAAAGGCCTCTTCCCTCCCCTGAGACAAAGCAGTCTACATTCATTTCTCTAGCCTTCAGAACAAAAACAGACTTCCTTGCCACCTCATTTTTTTTAAAGTTCTGATTTGTCCCATTTGTGTCTCTGCAGCAGTGTGTGCTGTTTCATTTATTTAATCACCATGTTCATGTTACCGGACAGATTGAAGGCAGGCAGCTGCTTTGTAATCTCCAATCTGTGTATCTATGTGATAGGCCACTTCAAAGAGCAGACGGTTTAGTTTAAGAGGCGAGCCGCTAACAGGAACGGGCTCCCCCATGCGGGGGCCAAGGGCAACCACCATCCAAACAAATACAAAGGCCAGGAAAGAGGGTGGGCAGTATGGGGGAACATTGACAGCTGAGCCCAGCTGCACTGTTTGGGATGAGGGTCTGCCAGAGGGGCGAGGGTAAAGAATGGAGAGGAAGAACTGAACAAGAAGGAGGAGTTATGAGGATAAATCAGAGGAGTTGCTGTCTTGCTCTCTGTCCTGTCTGTCTCTATGTCTCTCTCTCTCACACACACACACACACACACACACACACACACACACACACACACACACACACACACACACACACACACACACACACACACACGTCCATCTTTGTCCCTCCGGCTCTGTCATACATAAACACATACACACAACCAGCTGGAGTCCTTTGTGATAGCGTCACCATGGCGACACATAGCAACATGAAGTTTGCCAGGAGGCTTGGCGTTGTACCAGCAGCTCGTGGGGGGGTTTAGGAGGTTGGGTGGGTGGCTCCTGTTGGCCATTTGTTTACTGTGATAGGGTACACTGCAGAAAGAATAGTCCACAGGTAGCAGAAGTTCAAAATCCAATAAAAAAAAACCCAGGATATTACCATGATGGTACCTGAATACTTCATTATGGAGTAATATTTCCCTGCAGGGCAAATACTGAACCCTACCAACCAGTTTGACTTAAAAAGGCTTGTCACCTGGTTTCTAGGACATTGTCATGAGATAACTAAAGCGCCTGAAAGGTTCACACAGTGTGACATTACACTGCTATTGTGAACAACAATGCAGCAGTACACAACACTTTAATTAACTCATGATGGATTATGAATTTCTTTAAGGAAGAGTACACACTAGATAACGTCAAGCTGGAAGAATTTGTTGTTCAAGCCAGCACGCACAACACGTACAATGGTCCTTTAAAAGCCTTCTTAGTCACCTGAAAGTCTTCCATGTCAGTCCTCAACTCTCAGCCACAAAAGGTCAGGGGTCAGCGGCGAGGGTTTCTGCTCTCCAGATGCCTGAACTCTCTCAGACACAATAGTTCACTGTGTGCGCCTATGAGGTGGCAGTTGTGAGTGCCTTTTAAAAGGAGTATATTTAGGAGTATATGTGAGTGCTTGTTGGGCAGCGAGCATTGCAAACATCCTGCTCTCACTGCCTTAATTAAATAGAATTACTTTCCTTTATTTAAACCAGTATAACAGCACAAAACTGCAGCTCAGACCAGCACCAATGGAGCCGTGTGCCCTGTTTGACAGAAGCTTGTGTCAACAGCGGGAAACTGTTCGCACAGGCTTGCGTCTCCTAAATAACTAGATAAGACTGTGTTTACAACTGTCAGCCACAGCTAAATCTGGCAGACAGCTGCTCCCTCTTAGGCAACAGATTCCCTTCACTTAACCCACTTTCCAGTGTTCCAAGTTCAAATAGACAACCTGGTTACCTGCATTCTTCTTTTATGGCCTGACGCTGTGTTCGCCCTGTCAATCAGTGACAGGCAGGGAGAGACATGCTGAGCTCTCAAAAGAGGGATGAGGTGGGAAATAAAAATCACAAGCTCAAGATGCTACATGCTCACGTTGCACACAACCAGTAAGTTTTACAGCTGATTATTGAACTATAATCCTTTACTGATGACAGTGAACATTTCACTGTCGTCAGTTTATCAATTGAAATGTGATTGAGAATAAAATCCAGATAAAATAAAAGTAGCACCAAGAGTAGAAGGGCCGGGCATAACAAGGAAAAAAATGAGGAGGGGAAAGTGTTATTTATTTTGAACGCAGAAACCCATAAAGTTAAAAGTATAACTGAATATTGAAATGTAAGCTGAAATATATACTTTTTTCCCAAATAAAGTCAACTCATCTGCGATCCCCGCAAGACTACAAAGTGAGACTTGTCGATCCATTTGGCTAACATATCAATATCAGATATTAAGTGTCAACACAGGCCCTAAAATTTCCGAATCGGTCGGGTTCTTGTCCGTGCCCTCCATCCGTGAGAGTGCAGGTGAGTGTCTATCTTCTTAACTGATATCTGTACCTCATCAGTACTTTGAAGACTCAGCTACACTCACTTGCAGTTTGACTTTCATCTTGAAATGTCTTTGATCTTGAACTTTAGTCTCAACATATAAAATACAAATCTTCCCCTTTGTATTTTTCCTCTTTTCTATCTCCGATACTCTTCCAGATGAAAATGTACAGATAACTAGCAGTTACTCCAAAAACGGTGTCACAACCCACCCTTTAAATACAAGTCTGATGATGTCATGTAGGCTTTAGTAGAAACAGAGAATCTCAAACTTCTTCCCTGTACAGTACAGAACCATATGGGCCGGTCTTACATGAAGTGGGGGGTTTCTCCTCAGACCTAGCCTGTGGCAGCTCCAGGCCATTTCCATTGTTCTCTACTGCTGGCAAAGGCTTTACCCTGACTAGTCCATCCAACCACATGAAGAGACACATCATTCTTTTGTTTCTGTCCAAAAGACATGCCTGCAGGGAATAGAAGAGGGTGCACGGTCACTCCACATAAGGGAAGACAGAGTGGAAGAGAGATAAAGAAAGATGGAGAGGTGAGGCAAAAAAAGAGGCAGCCAGACAAGGGGTGGGGGGGGGGGGTACATTTGCTGTGCTGTTTCCTTCAGTTCATGTACATTCCAGCTGCTTTGTGGTGCATAAACCCGAGCATTAGCCCTAATGCTAAACCTAACACGCCCACGCATCTCACGCATGCTTTCACTGCGCTCATTTCCCACAGCATTGCTCATAGACTGAGACTTTAAGAGTCTACTGGCGCTCTGCGGAGTGACACATCGCATGTGCCAGCAACAGCAACTGAAACAAGCCCTAGACTACCAGATTCATGTAGCGGAGGGAAATAAGTTAGCCGTCAAATAAAAGCAGTAAATGTCCAGAAGTGTGACTGGTTTAAATCAAGTGCACAAAAGGACTGACGGCGGTGTGTTGTGTTGCTGAGTGGATAATATGGGACATTTATGCCAGTGCCACAACAACAAAGTCATGTTTCCACCACAAACTGTCTCCAAGCGCTTGATAAAACAATGCAGAGTGTCAAAAAGAAGTAGAAGTCTCTTTGAAAAATACATGACCAAGGGCCCAGAAGGTAAAAGACACACGGTCAAAACAGCTAAGTTAGAAGGACAAAAGACGAGAGAGTGACGCACAAACGCACATGGAAATCAGCCTGGAATGAAACACAAAGCCGATGTCATGTCAGTACATGAGGGATCACTGCTTGCCTCAGTTGCTATTTACATATAAATGCATCAGAACGTGGTCAAAAGTTCATGTCTTCTAAGAAAAAAAAAAGGGCACGCTTTGCATGCTACCAACGCTCCGATGATTAACCCCCCGACAGAAAAAAACAACAACCTCGATTCACAAAATGACGCAGCATAAAAAAAGCAACAGGAAAGCTGGCTTGCACTTTTTAACAAGCCTTTACTCTTTCAGGAATGCTGTGAAACATCAGCGTCGGGTGTTGTTTCACAGTCCTGGAGGTTTTTTTTGTTGTTTTTTTTTTTCTTCCTCTTCGCATTCCTTCCCCCTTTTTCCCCCTGTTTGACGTTCTTTGTCTTGACCACTTGCACATGGAGGGGAAAGGAGACACTGGCGGCTTAATCCACCGCCAGAGGCATGCTAAAGCCATCTGGGCCTAAAAACAAATGTCAGAACCTCTCCTATAAGAGGTGAACAGGAGAAGAAGAGGAGGAGGAGGAGGAGGAGGAGGAGGACAAAGAGATGATGGAAAGTTAAGGCAGACAAAAAAAAGTTAAGAGGTACAAGAGAGGCTAAGTTTTAGCCCAAGAAGCAGCTATACTGTCTTTTGTGGTTCCCCCCGTCCTGACCCTCTGACCCTATACATCCTGTCTAAGGGGGTGGAGGGAAAGATGAGATGGCAGCTATAGGCACCGGGTTGCTTATACTTGCATCAGTGTTTCCAAAGCAGCAGCGGAGACAGGATGTATGAAGATAAATATGAATCCCTGGCTAGCCACACGGCTCTATCTTGTCTCTCAGGTGTGATTTTTCGCACCCCTCTTCCCTTCTCTTCCTGTGTGTTTACATCCACTCCCTGCAGAATCTTGTGGGGGAGGAACAATAGTCTCTCCAACATTCCCACTCTCCTGCCGAGAACACTCGTTTGTCTCCTGCATTCCTTTCCCCATTCATCTCTTTTCTCTCTCTCTCTCTCTGTCTCTCCCCCCTCCCCAGATAGAAAAAAAAACTACACGGGGGAGGGGTTCAAGTCTTAAAAAAACCACAGTGCAATCACCCCCTCCCTTGAACAGAGCACCCCCACCTTCTTTTTCCTCCCCGTTTTACTTGGTTAGTGAAGCAGCAAAGCTCAAAGAAAGGGAGGAGAAAAAGGAGGTGCATTCTTTCTCTCCCTCTCGCTGTCTCTCAGTGTGTACCAGGGGTGAGTTGTGGCTTATTTTTAATGACAGGTTAAAAAAAAAAAAAAGAGGGAGGGAGGGAGGGGCTGGGTTTTCTTCCCCATCGGCTGCCTCCACACAGGCCACACTACTGTAGCTGAGTCTGGGACTTTCACAGAGAAGTCTTTAATTTGCACTGGGGCCTGGCCTCCCACACTGCACAGCCCAAACCACCCACTTACAGCCATGCACCATTCCTTAGCTCCAGCACCCTCCCACCCTGAACAGTGAAAGCAACGCAAACCGCACAATTTAGCTGAGACGTTCAATGAAAACATTCACTATAGAGCCATACATGTTTTTGCAAAACAAAGCCCTTTGGAGGACAGTCTTTACTTTAACCCCTTTTATGTTTTTCACCCCCCCCCCCCCCCAAACGAGGGCTTTGCTAGTCCTGGGCCCTGCCCAGCTTTAGCATGCAGGAGCCACGAGGATCATCCACAGTCAACACTGAGGAAATCCTTTCAGGGCTTTGCTTTTCCTTTGCTGCTTCTGATGCCAAAATACAGACAGGAAGAGTAGAGAGGGAGGAGAGGGAGAGCCCCTACCTGACAGAGCTGCCCCTCTCCACCTGATCGCCAAATGGGCTGTTTATGTCTCCACATTTCTGCAGAGGAGGGTGCAATGCCGCAGCCATTCCCTGTGTTTGCCCTGTCAGCTCCTCCCTCATTATTCCCTTCTTTTCTTTTTCAGGGATGAGTGACACTGTGTCGCTTCCTGTGTCAAAAGACGTCCAAACATCACTCTTCCTCCCTTAAATGGCTTCAATCAAAGCATTCCAGGTTGTAACAAACCTAACAAAACCTTACAGCCATAAACCAAACCTTTAAATCCTCTTTTATTCTTTAGAGCAGGCACAGGCAGGAAATCACCATCTACTCATGCAAATACACAATAATTACATGCCATATAGCAGAATTATTCAACAAGTACCTACAGGTGTACTTCATCTGCATAAGATGTTTGTGATCACACTGCATCGGGGCGTTGTGTTACGTAATTTGTGCCACTATACAGGTTCAATCATATTATAGAGATTTCACCAGAAGAAGCGCAGATGAGGCTGTGATGACACCTAGTGACAGATTTTATATTGCAAGAGCCGCTTTTCATATTGGCATCAGACAGACAGACAAGCCCCCCCCCCCCCCCCCACCCGCCCACCCCCCTCCCCAGGACACAACAAGCTCAGAACAATACCTGTGTGTCACCGTCTGTGAAACATAATTTCCTTCTTACTTGTCTTTTGACTTCAAGAACAAGATGTCACTCTGCTACCCAAAATAAAACATTAAACAAAAAAACGACAGCATCAACAGACATTCATGGTGTATGTTTTCAACTTCCTTTTGGTTATTTATTATTTTTCAGAATTCCATCAGGTGGCTGGCAGGATGACAGCTTTTCATGCTACAGAACATTTGTGTTCTCTTGGCTCAGATTGGTTTAAACTGAATTATCTGCTCTTCAATAATTGACCCTTACGACACATGACGATGACACATTCAGAGTTAAGTTGTCATGATGTGTTAAAAGCTGACATCAAAAACTAAAGAAACTTGGGATCTTTGCGTAATTTTGCATTTTAATGACTTAATGAGCGTTTGCTTTCAGCCCCCACCCACGTTCCAGTTTCAGGATGGTTGACTGGAAAAGTTCGGGCACCACCGATTAAGACCAACTGGAAGATTATTCACTTTTTACAAGCTGGAATCATAAATTCACAACCTCTTGAATCATTTGAAATCCTCTGCATGAGTTCATCTGGTGAGTAACGCTCCTGAGCTCACACTGCGCTGCATAAAAGACATGCTGAGTGTTTTTTTCCCTGCGAGTCAATGAGAGAGCGACAGTGCAAGTTCCCACTGGCTTGCATTCTCAGACTGCCGTGACAGGATGAAGTAATTACTGAGTGGCTGACACACCAGCATGGCTAGGATTTATCTCCTCCAGGAAGACAGATAGCCAAATCACAGTTTACCCTCATTGAGCTCCCAGTTTGGGTTCAGTGGCGCAGCTGCAAACGGAGAAGCCACAGACACACACACCAGTTACAGTCGTGCACCCACATGTGCGATAGAGGTGCGAACCACAATGTTGTCTATCTTCAATTTTTATATTCCCAAATGTGTGGGGAGCTAGAATTTCAGCACATGCCTCGACCTAGCCCTTGCTTCCTGTCAAACACACCCACTTCCACCATCAAAGCACGTGGAATGACAACATTATACAGGTGTGTGCGTGTGTGTAGGTGTGTGTGTGTGTGAGAAGGAACGCGAAGGAAAGACGGATGACAGCAGAGTGCTGTTTAATTTACACCCCCCCCCCTTTGAATAATAATTCCACCTTAGAGGATGGAGGCTTTGATCCACTGACACACAGGTGTATTTCACATGCAGAGGCATAAGACAGAGCTTTATCTATCCCTGTAATTAACACCAGAGCAGGAAATAAAGAAGTGTGTGTGTGTGTGTGTGTGTGTGTGTTAGCAGTGTCCTCAGTGAATACTGTTTGATCTATTTGTCTCTCAGCCACATTTATATCAGGAAAAGCTTGAAGCGTCAGTCATGACTAAAGGATACAGCATCTCACACACTCATTTCCTTTCTCCTGTTTCTCAATCTTTGCCTTTACACGAATGCGCACACACACGCGCCCACGCACACACACACACACACACAAAGGAAATTTGGACAAAAAGCCTAAGATGTCGGTGCGAAGGATCCTACAACATAAAACGTCTGTGCTGCCCCTGAGATCAACTTCTGGAATCAGCTGGTGGCTGCTAAAAAGGATCTAGCTCCCTCTAGTGGCGATAATCTAGAAAGCTTTGAAATTAGAACGTTTAAAAGTCCTGTTTTAATTTTTTATTTTTTCACACTACAGAGCGTATAGAGCAGGAAAAGAGAAGCATAACAGATGTTGACAGTAACAGAACTCACCTTAAAGACAATTCAGCACAGATTTTCAGCGGTTCAATTTTAGGATAATATATCTTTTCAAATACATTTTGCTTATAGCACCGATAAATTATTTAAATTAATATTACAAGTCTAAAACACCTGTTCCCTTTTTTTTGCATGTAAAAAATAAAATCATTTAACAATGGAATAATGCAGTGAGTAAGTCACAAGATTATATTTTTCTGTAAAACAAGCCTCTTTACCTTACTAAGACGCTTCTTAACAGTAATTCTCTCTTCTATTAAGTGTAATGAGATTAATTGCAATAAAAAAAAAATCCTTTGGATTTTGGGGTCATTTATTAGTTATGATGTTATACATCGGATAAAAACAACTGCTTCATATAATGGTTTTCATTTTTACCTTTAATTAAATGGGGGAAATATTTCTTATGGTAGTGCATCATCACCTAAACACTGGACAGCCAGGCAGATTTTATAAGTCGATACAGAGAAGTAAGAAAACGGATAAATGAAGCTTAGCGCCTGATACAAATAAGCTTATTCAAATACTTTTACTGACATGAAAAGCTACACATTTGGTTAATGTCTTCAATCCATACTGCTTTTTTGCTCACAACAGGACTCAAAGGGTATTGAGTGGTTATCCAGAGAGTATGGGTTTCAGACACATTTAAAATGAGCTGATTTTTATTTTTCGTCCACATACCGCCTCTCCTGTTCAGCTCTCAGTCCCCCAGAGTGTTAAGAAACGTATACATGGACCCCTCGTACCTTCGCAAGTGTCCTTTTTCTAAGCAGGTGTTTCATCAGCTGGGGTTTTACATGATAATTGCCTCTTAAAAAGAATGCGTGGAGCGAAAAGTGTGGACTTAGTAGCTGTTAGTAGCTAGATAATTGACAGGGGAGACTTGCTCCCATAAAGCCTCACTTAACTGAAAAGAGGCACAAATATAGAAGCATTGTGTGGAAAGAAAACTTTCAGTTTCCTTTCAAGAACATTCCAAAAACATTATCATCCAGTGGTGGAACTGTTCAGGAAGCTATAAGTCAACGGCATTACAACAGCTGCTGGATCTGTGCAATGAGATGGAAGAAAAAACACAACATATTCATGTGGTTTGGGCAAAAATAAAGTCATATTAATATATTCCCCAACTATTAAGGTTATGAGCTAGCTGTTAGCTTCATAGTCTCAAAAGAAGAAAGTAACTTCCCGCTGAAACTAGAGATGATTGTCAGCATTAGGTTAGCAGCTAACCTAATGTGGAGTAAGCTTGCTAACTGTTAGCAAGTTTAATCCATGAGAAAAACTGGGCTTAACAATTAACCAAAATCAATTTATTGACAACTTTATGTTTGTTTTAACCAAGCTTGATTTATTGATAACTTTATGTTTGTTTTTTAGATGTATAACCTTTACATTTTCAACCTTTGGGTGTAGCCAATCCCCCTGCTTCCAGTCTTCATGTTAAGCTATGCTAACACTTTCTGCTAGCTAGGAATACACAGGCGCAGGTATGAGTCCCAAAACATGGAAATGAGTTTGCATTGCTTAACACAGTGTCCTTTCCTCCCATAATCTATTGGATGATTTAAGGGATTCATGTTAGATGTTTGAAAATATGTTTGTTTTTTTTAGGTAGGTTTGAAAATGTGTTTTTTTGTACGGCCTAAAATACACAAGCAAATAAAACAATTGCAGCAAAAGCAGCAGTTGCAAACAAGTGGCAAAATGATTGCATTTACACTTCAAAAATAGCGCTGTAAAGATTATGTAGCAAAACTAAAACGTGGAAGTCCTGTTTGCCAGGGGAACCACTGTGACGCTAACTTCTAGGCTGACCTCTATAAATACATACTGCACTCTGTTTCATTGAACTACAAATGCAATAATCCCTGAAAAAAAAAAACACCTATGATAGTTAAATTTGACTATGTTTGTTCCTGTGTGTACTTTACTGAGGTATTTACTCAACCAGCCAGGCTTCTGCTCATTAAAATGAAAAGGTCTCCCAGGACTCGTCATTCTTGAAACTTTTTCCTGCATCACTTTAAATGCCAAAACATTTTAACAGCTGGCACTTTGCAAATACTGTTGCGCAGCTATTTATACCCTTGAGGAAAACATATCTCATGGTGGACCGGAACCATTTGTGAATGAAACTGAGGGAAACCAATGACCCCTCAGGGAGCAGCGAAGAAAGCAATGGGTGGCGGTGGGAGAAAAAACATTCAATATAGAAATAATAAAGCAACGAATATTGATCATATGATTGTTTTCTCATCTGAACAGTGGTAATATTTTTTTGTGGCTTGATAACAAGTGACTAGGCCTTTCCTGGATGTGTGAGTCAACAGCTGGCCCTCATATTGGGGCCGGCTCCCCTAATTTATAATATGTGATACTGCATGACTGCAGCCTTGTTGGAACATCACGAATGCCTGTGTGCTGCAAGTGTTAGTGCCTGTAAATAGAAAGCGGAAAGCTGGCAGGTGAGGAGGTATAGCTGGCATTGGTGGCGAGCATGAACTGAAGGAGGTGCATGACTCACTCAGACGCAGATGGCTGGTCACAGACGCGGGGCAACAGACTGATCGTCTGTCACGCAGTAGGGGCCATCTACCTATCCTGGCAGAGCTTGAATAGTAAGTAGCACCAGTTTTCCCCTAAACCCCGAGAGCTCAGCAGCTTTTCCCCGTGAATGCTCACTTTAACAAGCACAGAAGTCTGAGATGAACCCCTATGAATGCCAGAAAAGCCCCGAGACGAACCAAAATACCCAGATCCTGCAGAGGCCATGTTGTGATGCTGTGCCTGGCTCAGTACTGTGTGATGCAGGCCCCACCTGTCGCCCGGCCGTCAGCGATATGATACCAAAATAGACAGGAACTGGAGGGTGCTCAACATTTTCCCGGCTATCATAACTGGAGGAGGGTGAAAGCAAATGTAGGTTAATCTATCTGTTCTCACATGGTGTCCAGTTTGGAGGGAAAGGAAGCTTCAATGGATGGGGATGGGCTACAAAATAAAAATAACAGCACTGAGGGGGATGTGACCAGATACATTTACCAAAGTTCTATCATGAAGTACAAATATGAGCTGCTATATATATATATCTGACACACAAATGTTGTTCTTTTTATTTCACTACCTTTATCTGTCAGCTTAAGTTCACTGTTAGCTTTATAAAAGACATCTTTTTCAAATCTATCCTGTCCTGTGAAACTCATACATGTGGAAACATGCTGGTTTTTAACTGAAAGTCTAAACAGAAGGATTTCCCTTTAAAGTTTGAAACAATGATCTTTCTTTCTTAAAATAATCTACTTAAAACCCCTGTTAGATTAGATGGGACATGAATTTGTACAAAGATGAAAACAAAAGGTTTTTTTTATTTTTTGAGGTCATGAAAAGTTGACCTCAATATATGATTCTCACAACAGAAGATATTCTTATCTAACAGATGAGGTTGAATTCCTGCAGATGAATCTACCAAGCAGTAGCTGGTATAAATTTAACAACAAACTGCAGCTAATCTACAGAATAAGTTTTCCAAAATACATTTCTTCTGAACCAAACTTTGTTCATATCGATTCATCATTGTTTCCGCTTATCCTGTTAAGGGTCGGGGGGGGGGGGGGGGGCTGGAGCCTATCCCAGCTGCCTTTGGGTGACAGGTGGGGTTCACCCTGGACAGGTCACCAGTCCATCACAGGGCCAACACATAGAGACAGACAACCATTCACACTCACAGTCACACCTACGGTCAATTTAGAGTATCAATCAGCCTCGTCCTCTCTTGATGTCTTTGGACTGTGGGAGGAAGCTGGAGTACCAGAGAGAACCCACACAGGAACAGGGAGAACATGGAGACTCCACACTGAAAGATCCTGTGCTGGAGCTGGGACTCAAACCCGGAACCTTCTTGCTGTGAGGCGACAGTGCTGACCACTGCACAACAGTGCCGCCCAACTTTGTTAATATATATGAGGGAAAAATGTAGGTAAATACTGTAAAGCATTTTTTAAACTATAGTTTTTCCTGCCCAAATTGAGTCACAATATTGAAACACAATGCCTACAATTACTTGGGGAATACTGCCACAGTGGGATATCAATAGCCTACTTTTATTTGAGTAAAGCACTTGAGCGCATACCACAGTTAACTGGAGAGCACATTAGCAAAATACCATGATTTAAAGGAGTGAAAACTACTGTAAAAACATCAGTTTGCATTTTTAACCACATTTTCTGGCAAAAATTGCATTTATTTTAAAACTAGGTTGTTGTTTTTAGATTTTAAAACTTTTATAATCATCCTTTTGTGAGTAAAAAAAAGGTAATATTAACATTATGTATGGTCCTGATTTATTGCCTCCTTATTTCTTCACAGGCTTCCTCCATTTTTTACTTGAGGCATGAATAAGCAGAATAATAGGGATGGGCGCTGACAATTTTTAACGCTCCCTAAAGCAAAGATTCAACTTCCGGTTTATTTTTTCAAAGTAACACCACAGGCACGCTTCATCATTGCACGCTTCTATTTCCCGTCGAGTTTGACCTTTATTTTGAAAGAGCCATGACTCAACTTCCTCCCTGCTCCGCCTGCCTCCCAGTAGCTTGCCATGCTCGGCAATCATGCCCAGCAGCCACTCTCAAACATCAGAGCAACATAACAGCGGCTCTTTTACTCACAGAGGCGAATCCAGTAGTCACATATGCCGGACAGGCCGCTGTAGAAACACTGAAACAACGCCATGAACGCTGCGAGTCACGCCGAGTCTGAGACGGCAGGAGTCCGCTCCTCTCTCGCTCTGTCCCGCTCTCAGTCTGACGGTAGTGGATCTCATGTCAGGATGTGGACGCGCCTAGTCGCACCCCCCGCCCCACTCACTTCTTAACTGGGACAGTCCCGGTTGTTGGTATTTGAATACGATATTTTTATAGCTTTATTTTTGTTCCATCTTGATAAAGAACACAACACATGTAGCTTCCTATTAATAAAATCATATCAATGGCCGACTGGTCCTTGTTTGACGTTGTGGCTTTAATCTTCATGGTATGGCAACGTAATCCAGAATTTGCAAATTTAAATGTTGGAAATTCCATATTATACAAAACTATCCGAAGGAAACATATTTCTCTCATTTTGGAATATTTTTCCTTGCACCAAAATTGGCACTATAGAAACACAATAATATAAAGAAGGTGCAAAACTGACATACCAAAATAGTGTTTTATATCAACCTCATCAAGACCTGTTTTTCAGTAATGTCAGTGCTAAATCAATAAAACCAACACTAATTGATTTTACATATATTTTCTGTCAGAACTGCACTATACTGCCAGGTCCTAAAAAAAAAAACACATTAAAGATTGAAATATGAAGTAATATTCTAAAAACACACACACAAAAACCAGAAATATATGGGAAAAAAAATCCAAAATGACCAAATATAATATAAAAATTGTAAACTCCAAAAGTTCACAAAAAAATCAAAAGATATAAATACTACAATTAGTGGGAAATACATTAGGTGTGGCTTTATGTTCTCTAAAATGTTATAATTTAATTTTTATTGTTTTTTGTCCGACTTTCATTACATATATTGTTTTTGTGCGTACACACCATTGTAAACTTGTATTTGTTGGGGTGATATTAGATTATAACAAAGCTCAGTTTTTCCATCTTTCTGATACTAAACACAGACAGTGAAATCGTAGCTAACGTATACACAAAAATAAAGAAGATAGATGAAACTTATGGTTGCTGTTGCATTGGCAGTGCTTGTACTAAAAAACAACAACAAAAAACAAACATCAATGGCATTTCCACCCTGGGGTTTCTATGGCTATTTTTTACCATTTCATCGTGTTCGGAGATCCCGCGGCATAAAGGACTTTTTTATAGCACCAATTTAGATCTGCATCTAATCCTTTTTATTTTGTGTAGCAGAATTGATAGAGCAGAGCCGATAAGCAGACAGATTACATGGCAACATGCAATAATACCCTGATTGCGCTTGTATGTTTGCCATCGGAGCTGCTGACCTCGCTGTGAACCTGTCACAGACACAGCAGGCAGGCAGATGGCCGCCCTCTTCACATACCGACCTCGGCAGCAGCGGAACGGAGCAGAGACACACACAGCTCACGTTAGTAGAGTCATGGAGCCGCCAAAGCTAATACCACCACGGGGGCCTTTCACTTGTAGTCCTCCTCAAACCCACCTGAAGAGGGGACCCTCTAAAACACACACATACACACTCAGGTTTTTCTTAGCTTTTGGAGTATATGAGCAAACCTGACATATGACAAACAAATTTCAGCCTCTCTACAAATGTGTGTGGGCTGGTGGAGGTGTGAGGGCACATCTAGCCTGATGTTGGGCATGATTTTGATCTAATTAGGCTTCGGTGGCGTGCATCTTTGCTGTCCCTTGTTTCTAAAGCATCCGGAGATTCACATGTATCAAAAATGCCGGTGATGATTCTTGATGTTCTAGGCCCAGCCGTCTGATAAACTTTCATCCAGCCACTCACACAACTAACGGAGAGGAGTGCTGTGACACATTGGACCCCTGGGGGCAGTGTTGCACAAGCTATATTTTCTCCTGCAGTGAGCTGGAAACACAGCAGTTGCAGCAGCAACTAAAAAACAGTGAATTAGATTTGATATAGTTGGTATTCCAAACTTAAAGGCACATTTTGAAGACTTTATCCAAATTCACTACAGGCACACTCTGAAGCTGTTTTAATTCAGGAAATCTGAAGAAAAAGATGTCAACACTGGTCATCTTGGGGATTTCTATGCAGTATAACAGGATGGCTATGTCACACTTGTATACTTTTAATGTCATCAAACATTAGTATATTAGCATATACATTTTTTTTAAACATATGATGTCTCTGGTTTCCGAGCGGCTTCAGCAGAGGTATGTAGCCTAGTTTGGTTTTGTTAATGACTCCACAGTGACAGCGGATAAGAGAAAGCACCCTGAGCTGCGTCAGAAAATGAAATGAGGAGGTGGTATTCCTCCGAGCACTGGGGGAGACCATCAGCAATACACAGGCATGCCTCAAATGCTTATTTAAAAAATGCTTTCTTGAGCACATCACCTCCGTTCGGGGCTGAGTGAAGTTACTAGCTATCAAACTAAAGACTGTCATGCATCCTATTACAGGAAGTCACTCTTTTTTTAGCCAATCCCCGCATGTCCAGAATAGAAGATGCTGGGAAATGAATGAAATTGTATTAATGTGCACGGAAACGGAAGGGGAGCAAAGGAGGAAGAGACACTACGGGACATTTCCTGGACGTAGAAGATCTCTGTGTACACACGCTACCTAAATGAAAGCAAAACAGTGAAACTACATGTTGATTCATCCACACATTCGACAGCTGTTGTGAAAAGGCAGTGGATGTAGGAAAAGGGGAGGCAGTGTGAGGAGGAGACGAATGTGTTAACTGGAGATGACATGGGGTGGAGGAGGCAAGAAAATCCTCACCCTGACCACAGATTTTCCTTTAGAAAGAGGATCGGCTCTGGATTTTATTAAACCCATCTAAAAGGATGTGGATGTCTAGGCCAGTCCAATAATAAAAATAATGACAATAATAATAAATAATAATAATAACAATGATGATATTCAGTACATATGAGGAAGTGTGTGTGTGTGAGACTTGACTTTCAAAGAGTAGAGATCAAAGGAGGGCCCCTTATTTTAGTCTCCTAACTCAGGATTAAAAAGATCATCAATAATAATGGGCTGGAGCGACGTGGTGGGCAAACTGGAGAGTAGTAGAGCAGAAGCTGATAGGTCTCTCATGTATGTGTGTGCGTGTGTGTGTGTGTGTGTGTGTGTGTGTGTGCGTGTGTGTGTGTGTGTGTGTAAGGCTTTAAGTCTTTGGTTTAGGTTTAGTCAATACAAAGGAGTCAAGGAGTATCTAGTTAGCTTAACCCTAAAGGCTAAATTACTAGTTTTCTGAGTTAATGTTAATTGTCTTTATGATGTAGCAGTGACTTATCGTGGCTGTTTAATGGCTCTAATGGTTAATAAAGACTTAATCACCCGTTATTAGTATCAGCTAGTTGACACTATTGGAAAGATTCTAAATAAGAACAGTTGTCAGAATTTGAGGGGAACCTCTTAGACAGGGTCCAGGCTGACCCAGCACAGTCTCAATGGATATAGAATACAGACGCTATGGAAAGTCAGACCAGCCACCATGGACCGGTCTCACTCCAGAGACCTTCAACTATCCAACTACGGCAACCGCCAGCGTCATCAAAATGTCCGATGACGTTAAAAGCCCCAGAGAGACAGTGTCACGGCTACATCGGGCATCTCTGGCGGATCGGTTTGTCAGGAACACGCTGAGGAACAGACCCTCTGTGTGTATATTGTTGCTCTCTCTTCTCTCCCTCTATTTTACTTTCAATTTCTCACTGATAGACCCTAGGAAAGAACTGCTCACTCTCATATCAAATGCTAACATCTGTCACCCATCAGCTGATCTCTCTCTCTCTCTCACACACACACACATATTTTTTTCTCTGTTCAAACACCAGATATCACCCAAAAGAAGACAGTAATTCCTTCAGTATTATGAATCTCACTGAGACACATGAGCGGATGTGTTGATCCACCAGATCTGCTTCATCTCTGTATTCATGACTCGTGAAAATCTGCAAGACTGCATCCACTTCATAACATGTTACATGTTCCTCTGCAAACAAGCTGCTTCGCCTGTCAATCAACACGGCCTTCACAAGACCGCACTAAATTTCTTTACGCCTCCAGAATGCAGAAAAGAGCCAGTCACGTACATTTAGCTTTAGTATGTTACTGAATGTGTCTCTGTTGACCCGATCATAAATCTGATCGCAACCCATCTTGACCCTACAGCCAAATGCTTGCTCATGGGGAATGTCTGTACAATATAGAAGATATTAGGTGTGTGTGTATGTTTGTGTGTGTGTGTGTATGTGGTATTTTGATGGTTTGCCGAGGGAGCAAGCCTGAGCAGAAACGATAAGTGAAGGCTGTTTTTCTCAAACTGGTGCCTGAACCATCCTTTCAGAATCATCATACAATATTCACCAGAACAACGTCTCCACTTCTCACTTTGAACTCCCAACTGATTTCCTGGGAAATCTCACAATATGTGTGTGTGCCCGCGCGCCTGTGTGTGTGTGTGCGAGAGCATCATTATACATGTTTCTCTTACACTGTAAAAAAAAACATAAATATAATGTAAAAACTGCTGCGTGTCATATGCCGAGTTCCTAAATAACTGTGAACAATGCAGTAAAAGCCTATTCTTAGGAACTCCATTCATATTGTTGGCCCGCGGTTGTTGTCCACAGTTGTTATTGAGCAGAAAACAGAGCAAAAACTGGCATCCCATAATGTTATGCCACACATTCATCATGTGTAAATGTTATGGTGCATCCATTCCAAAAGGGCGGCGGGGAGGGGGAGGGGGGGGGCTGTGATGGAAATCATTCTCCTGCTTATGACTTGCAAAGCAAGGCAGGCAACACAAAATGGCAGCTGACAATCATATTGTCTGGCATGAGATGAATAGTGTCAGTCAGCTGAAGGCTGCACGCGAGGAGGGAAACATACTGTACTCGTCTGCTGGGGGGGGCGGGGGGGGGGGGGGCACATCCATGACTGAAGTTAAAGTATAATCAGGGAAAAAAGCACATTTCGATCTTTTAAGGTATAGAATTGATAAAGAGTTGAAAGGATTTAGAATTTTGAAGTATTGATATTGAGTCAAATGGTTAAATCCTTGCTGATATTCACTCAAAGGAAAAAGGAAACAGTATTGACAGCAAAGGCACAAGACCTGGAAAAATGATGTCCCACTGATATGACACTATTACACTGTATCTAATTAGCATCGCAGCAATATGAATGCAGAATTGTTCTGTTTCCATTTTGTAGGACTTTTTCCATTGTAGGACTGGAACTCAAAACTGACAACTCTAAAAAAAGAGAGAAGTGTTGTCACTATAAGCCAAAGCACAGCACACCACATTTTACATTTTTGTTATAGCCTACAAATAACACAAAATTATAAACTATTCAAATTAAACTTTAAATGTTACAATTATTGAAAGGAGAGCCAGCAAATCTTCACATTTGTGAAATGTTTTGCAAGAAAAATGACGAATTAGTTGCCAAATCATTTCCTGTCAGTAGATGGACTGATGAATCAGTCTGTGCTTTGCTTTAGAAAATGCAAAAAATCAGAAATTGTAAAGTGACTGAGTTTATCCGCTAATTAAAGTGAAGTGATATGTGCTATATTTCCCTCTGAGACGCATGAAAATTAAGACCTCAAGTGAAGTACTTCACATCTGTACTTCAGCGCGGTACTCGAGTTAATAGTGACAATCCATCACTGCTACTCAGTCTGTGAAAACAAGCTGGCTCAGGACGATGTAAAAAACTCAGGGTCTTGGTAATCTTGAGTAAGATTTCTGGTATCATAATGAACTGCTGATGTGAAGATCATTTCATAAACAAACTATGTAATTGCATTTTGGGCAATTTGGAGCTCGCTACATACCTGGAGAATACATATATTTAAGCCTCTGCTACTTCAGTTTCAAACAAAGTGCAGCACTGGAGGACTCATTTAAATAATGTTAAATCTTTTTAATTTACTCGATTTGTTAATTTGTTGTAGTTTAAAAACCTGAAACTGAAAGAACAGAGTCTTTCATTTTTTTAAGTGAGGACTGATTTAAATAAATCTTAAATTAAGCTTTTTAAATATGCAGCGGATGAACTGGGCCTGCAAGGTTATCAATTATACTGCATTAATAATATGCAGAAGTCTGCCTGGGTGGCGTCTCATGACCTTGCTAAGAGCTGTAGAAGCTTGTTTACTGCCACATTCCCACTGCAACTCTCATCTTTTAACATCGAAATGAAGAAATAGTCGGTGTACATAAGAAAATAATAAGCTCCATCGTAATTGCACTAATTACAGACTTTAAGTCCACTCTATTTTTAAGTAAAGGCAGATATTCCGAGTTTTTAAGGAACTCCCACATGACAGCAGTCTGGCATGAGTGAGACTGGTATACTGCAGTCAGATTGAAATCTTCTCTTAGTCTCGTTCCAATCTTGCTCCTTTCCTCTCCTCCTGAATCACAGCACCACCCCCCGAGGAGAAAAGGTAAAGGTCGCTAATTAATAACAGCGATTGACGATTCGGTGGTGAAGATCAAAAGGAGGTGATGAATTGTGCAGTCGTGCAGTTATGACAGTAATCTGAAGTAATCGCGTCCCTTCACTACAACCGCAGTGAGCTACTCTGCACAACAGCTCACAATACATCACTGGCTCTCACTCTCCCTGTCTCGTTTGTTCAAGTCTCCACTGCAGCTGATCCAAGGTCAGCAGCAAAGGAAGGTGAAGGGTCAGGAGAAACCGACATCATGAAGAGCCGGTCAGAAGATTAGCCTCAACCTGAAGCAGCATGAATCTGTGACCACACAGTCGAGTAATATCTCACCTCTGTCCTCCCACGACGTTCATTCATCTTGTGATAAACTCAGCTACCAAAAATGGATGTTCATTATATAGCCAACAGCTGGGAGGCTACACTGCTGCTGCTGATGTGCGATACACACCTCTTCCTATACATTATCAGCAAATGTTCATCCAGCAAGACACTTGTGTGTTTGCAGTGTGTGTGTGTGTGTGTGTGTGTGTGAGAAACCCAACAGCTGTGAGACAGTTAAAAAAAAGAAAGTGTGTACCCGTGTCACATGTAGCACCAGCAGCTGCCCAGCTTGAAAACCTACAAGTCCCGACAAGACTTCAGCTGATAGATGATCTTCATTATAGTTTCCTTCCTCAAGGGAAAGAGCTCAGAATGTCCCTCTCTGTCTGTTTTTATACATCAATAACTACCACTACACAATAGAACAATCGACTGAATCCCTCACTGCTTTTAATTGTGTTGTTCCCACAGAATAAAGCCCCCAACTTGAAAGGTGAGGAAAATCTGAATTCTTTCTAATGGCCAACAGGGGGCAACTCCACTGGTTGCAAAAAGTTGTATTTCCACTGGATTGTCAAGAGAGTTTATAAAGAAAAAAATCTAACTTAAGAAGCAGATGAAAATTGGGCACAGATAAACAAAGCAATGAAGGAGGTCTTTTCACCTGAAGATGGTGATGTACAGGCAGGCTGTTATAAAAAATAGAGGAAGAATAGTCTGGTTTATCTACCAAAAAATTAAATGGAATTACGTTCAAATGGGCAAAATTCTAATCTAAGGAAATATTTTGGGCTAATTTGAATTGGCAGTGTTGCATGCAGTACTGTGACGAAAGCCAAAAACTTTGAGACGTCAACCAATCGCATCCAACTGCCTAGGTCCACTTAATTTAAACACTGTTTGCTAGGACTGTTTGTAGGTGTGTAATGAGGGAAATACTTAGCTGTGACATCTTATTTGTTCTCATTTCATTCATGGGAAATAGATTAGTGATACAGGAAGTCAATCATGGCAAATCTTCAGCGAGATTACATAAACATTAGCTGAGAATTAACAGCGAGCCTGATGAATTGCTTCGACTAGTTTCTTCCAACTTGCAGTACACACATTTAGTTAAATGTCTATTACCTTGTCAGCTGCAGTTGGGGAAATGCTGTCTTTTAATTTGCATAATTAAACACAAATAAAGGCGAGAGCCTGTGTGCGTCTGGCGACTGTGTGACTCATGTTCAACAGAAGGGAATGACGTTTGGATTCGCAGCGGGGAAACACAGAGGTACCCTGTATAGGATGCTAGCACCACTCAGCATCAATACTGCATGCAGTAATGTTGGAAAGCCAAGCACTCCGGACCATGAGACACACAAGAGGGCTAAAATAAGAGCCAGCAGCCACTGATCCTTACAGCTTGAATAAGCTCTTATGTGGTGAAAAACAGCTCTGCATTCATCATATTGTATCCGTGGAGAAAACTGGGTCAGATGGATAATAATGCGGAGGTTTTTGGGTCTGCATTTGCCAAACTTCTTCCCGGTCAGCAAACCGAGGCAACTCCTTACGAAAATGTTACACTGGTTTTCGTTTAAAAGCAGAGAGACAATTTGATTGGATGGCACTTGATTCAACAAAGCTACTCCTAATTTGCAATGGCAACTGCAGTCATGTATTTTTCTGTGTTGACACTACACCCAAGCTGCACAACTTGAGGCACACAACGCATCTATAATACATATTTTCTATGCACACACATTAATTTATGATGAGCTATGGATTATATATGTACGCACATGTTCATGAGCACATTAGTCCCACCCACCTGTGCTGCTCTGGATGGTTCTGACAGTGGTGGTGGTGCGTGGTGGTGAGTTAGCCCTCCTGTTGGCCACCGTGACCCCTCCCTCCTCTTCCTCCTGCGAACATCCTTTCTCTATGGCGCGCACGTAGCTGTGGCTCCGCATACGGAAGCAGCCGGGCATAGGCAGGTCCAGGGCATCCACCGCCTGCGACTCCATCTCACTAAACACTGACTCACACACCGCCTCAATCTGACCGTTCACCTCCACTTCACTCACCTGCGAGGGAAGGGGGGGGGGGGGCACACTCAGACATGCAATATTTGCACACAAGCCAGGAGTGTACAAAGCCAGAAAAATAAAAATGTGACAGCAACACAGTGCAAGAGGGAAACATCTTCTAGTGCTACAGGACTTGATATTACTTCTTAAAGCTTCACTAGGCAGGAGTTACATGAAGTTTGGACGGTGCATGAAAGTGTTCACTGTTCGCATAATTCAAAGGTTCTATAAATGACATTCTGCCACTACAATTCAACGAGAGCATCAGCACCAGCATCCCAGACTAAAAGAAACCATAATGTCTGCAAAACTAGTCCCTTAGTACCTGGACCCAAACGGAGAGATTCTGGAGCTGGATTATTTTTGTACATTACAAATAGCAACCATCGCTTCATTTTACTTGGGTGAGGTAAAGGAAGATGCTAATAGTTGACCCAAATACATGATTTACTAGCTTGCTAGCCAACCCGTTAATGCGAACTACTTACATAGAGTGGGGCATCTTATTTGTCCCCCCCCCCCCCCAAAAAAAAATTGCGGCTGCTAACAGGAAGCTAAAGGAGACGGCAAAGTTTGTCAGTGACATTTAATGTCTTTGTCTTTGAGACAAAAATAGAAGAAGCACGCAACTCCTGTCTGCTACAGAGTTTATTCTAAGCAATAATCTAAAAATCCTATTGGAATGTGGTTGAGAGAAACCATGGTGATGCAAATTTACAGTTAGCCTACAATAACATATCATCCCTGCATCACTCAATATGCTTCAATTAAATGTTTTTGTATGGTTTGTACTTGATTATCTCTACCATCATATTGATGTTTTCAATTTCAGATATAGAACCTTTAAGACATGCAGATTCATCCTGTTTTCCAAAGATACATTGTGGGTTGTTTTGGGGGTTTTTTTTGTAAGATTTATCAGAAACCAAAAATTGTGTCTATGTTAGCTTGGTGTTTTTAAAAAGAATAAAGTCTTTGGAGTAAAAATGTAGGTTCAGTTATTCCAACAATGTTCTGCATTTTTCACAAAGCAGCAGGACAAGATAACCTGAACGTTAACGTCTACATGGGTCAATCGAACTGCAAAAATTCTGGTTCCTACAGTTCCAATGGCTCATTTCCTCACCGTCTTTGGTGAGAAGATGCAAAGCCACGCAAAACTGGTGACATCATCAAAAGGTGCCACTCAAGATAACGTGTTCAAATAGTGGTTTGTGGGTAGGATCAAAGAGCTGCCAAATGTGTACATTAAGTTCAAATTAAAAATATCATATCATTAAATCTCTGCTGTATAAATTAAGATTGATGAAACTCTGTACATTTGGACAAAAACATCCTTTGAATTTATACATGCAAATAAATGTAAATGATATACAATACAGCTCTTGCTGGTATTTAAAGTCTTCAGTTACAAGCTGCCTTGTGTAGCTTTAAGCCATATGTAGAAATTAACATATATTTAATAAATAAATATATTAATGAAAAGCAAAACAAAACAAAACAAAACAAAAAAGTCCAAGGAGTGCAGAGGGGGAGGAATCACTTTAGGATAAAACTTCAAAGGACTACAGCGTGAGACACTATAAGTGCTGGTATCAAAGGTGAGAATTATGAAGTGTTGAAACTAAGACTACTGGAATTAGAAGGTGACTTAATCTACAATGCTAGTGAGTGCAGGTTGGGATTTAGAAGAAGGGAGCAGGCTTCAAAGCAGGGTCTGTAGAGCAAAAACAATATTAAACATTCCTGCTACAAACTAGTGAGAAAAGATTGAGGAGTGTGTCATAGGTGCCTTTTTCCCACCAAACTGGTATAGGTTCTCAAACTGGTACTGGAGGGTTTTCTGAATCTTGGTTCTGTCCAAAAAATATCTCGCGTTCTCACCAGTTTTGAGTTGAACCATCAAGTCATTGATGAAGGGCGTTGCGTAATTTACGGGGAAAGTCACACACCTGGCAGAGCTGTCCATACATCAAAGTTTCAAGGTGAGTAAACAATGCAATTCACCCATACACAGCCTAGATATACGACAGAACACCTGAAAACTGATAAAAACAGGGTTCATGTACTTCATTAGCTTATACCCAGGTAATCTCTACAAACAGATTCTGTATCTGAATACAGAATCTATACGCAAGGGAGAAAAGGTCAGGACAGGGAAGCTTCTGGTGTCTGTTTGAGTAGCTTTGACCAATCACATCTGCGTGGGCCTCAGTTTTGTCCAGTTGAACAGTGGAGCACAAAAAAAGATGGAACGCACTTGCTGAATTCCAAGATTTAAAAAAATGGATGTAGTCGGAGGATTTAACAAAGCCGTTGTCGTGGTTTGAAAGTGTTGACTGAGTGAATACTGGCCACTTTTGAAACAATCCACTCATATTTGTCATGCAAACAATGAGCAGCGGACAGAACAAGAAAGAAAGTCTCGGGCCGGATAGCCACAGGCTACATCAGAAACCTTGAAACACACGACGGTCACGCAACGCTAACGTGGGTGCGTCTGAACACACATATGGCGTTCATCTACTAAGTGTAGCGGAAGGGACGGCGAGTCTTTTCAGTTCCTACTGTGTATGAGTTTTAGGGGTTCTAAACCAATACTTTTTTGGTGAGAACAACTCAAAATAAAGTTGGCGAATGAGAGTAGAACCCGTTCCCTATGGGTGGGAAAGGCCTATGAGTGGGTTGTGCGCGGGCAGGTAAGATGAAGCTCCGTACTGATTATATTGTCAAGTTTGCAGGCAGACCGTGTAGGGAGCAGGACGTAAGGAACAGGATGTGGCCAGTGAGAGAGGGAGTGTCCGGACAGTTTATACCATAAAAGCTTGGAGTCAGAAGGGTTTATGGACCTCCCTTCAGTCCACTAAAATTCATCTTTTGAATGCATCAGAGTATGTACATAATGTGGAGAATGAAGCTGTGCACCTTATTTTGTGGTGATAACACAGGCTCTCTCCACTGCCTCTACTATCTAATTGTGAGATCTTCAGTATGGTCGCTCAAATAAAGGGATATGCTCTTCATCATTTGGAATCAAGTTCTACTTCAATTATTCATAACTCTATGTGCCTGCATGCTATTTTTTTTATCTAATATAGCAGATGCCAAATTGCTAGTGATGATATTAGAGTAAAAAAAAAAAAAGGGGGTGGGGGGTGGGGGTCTGCCTGCCCTCCTGTATAATTGACCAACCTGACTGTACTTGTCGTGCAAACACACATACACACTAACTGGGGGATTTGGGGCTCCTCTATTCTTCACATTTGCCAAATTTTGACCAGATTGTTAATTCCTACCTTTGAAAACCTAAAGATGAGATTTCCTCCCTCCTGCGCAACCTCATTGGACAGCAGAGGTGCAGAGGGTGTTTAGGGGCCACAAGGCAGGCCCATGAATGCCACTAACCTGGCTGATGGTGCTCATGGCTCTCATGTAACTCTCGTTTCGTGAGCGGAATTTAGGTGAGGCCAGCAGCCCTGCCGGGTCCAAGCTGTCCAGACTCCTATTGATAGAAACTTCACTCACCGCCCGCAGATAGCTGTGACTCCTGATCTGCAGCTTGGGTGAGTGCTCGGTGGAAATCCTGTTGAGGAAGAGGGAGGACGAACAAAAAAGAAAAAAGAAGAAGAAAAAGTCAAAGCAACTAAGGTGAGAAACATTGTGAGATAAAGGTGTTAAAGGAGCAGGGGAAACAGAAGGAGAGATAAAGCGATAAAGGGGAGTTGTAAAGTACTTGGCAGGGGTGTATGAATCCAGCGATATAGATCAATCCACAATTGCTTTAGGAGACACCCTTATCTAATCACCAAGTGTAGAACTATTGAGAAACACAGTAGTTTAGCTAGCTTGTCCTTGAAGCACCTTGTAAGCACTTTCCAAAGCATTTAACAGCAAGAACAGTCACATACATATGTCCAAGGAAGCCAGAGGAAGTGCCTGGGAGGTATACTGAAGTTAGGGTTTCACATATGAACTGTGAGAAAGACACAGACACACACACACACACACACACACACACACACACGCAGACACACATCCTGTCTAGAAAGACGATGAATAGGTGGCTCATTACCTCTCACCTGCCTCCAATCCAGTTGCTCAGCATGCTCCCCCCCTCCCTGCTAGGAACGTGCGTGTGTGTGTGTGTATAGCTGAGGCAGACGCTGGGTTGAAGCTGAACAATTAATTAATCAGGGGAAGTAAAAACCCAAATAGCTGACTCACTTTCATCCTCATGAACATCGTGGCCTACTAAACCGATATATAGAGGGAAAAAATTACAGATTAGATTCTTCAATCATCCGTGAGCAGGATGTTCCTCACTCTCACATCACCAGTGGGTGTGCAAAAACATTTATATTCAGAGACACATACTGTACACTCTTCCTCCAGGTCAGGTCTGCTTTAATTATGTATTTCCTCCTTAAAATAGGGCATGGTTACCAAAGCAAAGAAAACTAGATTACTCATTCTTGGATGGAAGAATAGAACAGGGAGGAAGTGGATGAAGGATGGAGAACAGGGAAAGGGAAGAATAATTACTGTGATTGGAATAAGGGTTAATATTTTTGATGAACTTTAAAAAAAGAAAAGAAATCTGTCCGGGTTCTTCCTGATTTAAAATACAGAAGCGGAGCCTAAGAGGTGTGTTACTTATGCACACTACTTTTCTCATCAAATCATTTTTTCCCATTTTAACGTAAGATTTTACAGTGGTGTCTCATAGTAGGGCCGAGTATTTGATTTGTAATTAATGCAGTGTCTTTTTGTTCACAGAAATATAGTTTTATTAAAGAATGCGCTCTTCAATGCACATTATGCAACATTAAATATATAGAATGAACATCTGACATTCAAAAACGTTTCATGGCAAGAATTAATGATTAATTCGTGTTTAAAGTGACACTTTACTGCCAGATGTCTTGAATTCACCAAGCCTTTTTTGGCTTCTTGGTTAATCCAGAATTCTGAAAGCGCTAGGTTGTTGCTATAAGCTGATGGGGACTGAAGATTAAAAACAAAAAAATAAATAAATAAAAGCTTAGTTTAGTTAGAAACTCTTGAGTACATCATCCAATGCAGTCCAAGTATTTATACTGCACAAAATGTAAACGTTCGGCAGTTTGGTCTCCGTTAGCTTCAAGCTGCAAGTGTTAGCTAACGTTTTCTGGAATTTGGATTCACCAAAAATGTCTTTATAAAAATGTCTTTATGAGTTCAGTTTATCAAATGATGGATAAAATATCACCTTTCATTTTGTTTTTTTGTAAAAAAAAAAAAAAAAAAAAAGTCATGTAATTGGTTTTGTTTTTTCGAATATGTATGTCAGATTATCTTGGTCTAATGGGATTGTTTTTTTTATAATTAGCATTTTGACTATTCAATGGATCAATTTTGAAAAAAAAATCCTTATCAGCCATCAAGACGAATACAAAGTATAACAGAATACATCAATAAACAGTCACACAATTAAAATAAAAAAGGCAAAGCTTTTTCCCCCCATTTCAACATCTTTCTCTCTGCCAATCTTATGCTAGCAAGATGTTGCAAATGGTGACTGTGCCGATTCAAGCAGGATTTGCAAGTAAACGTGTTTCCCATAATGCTGAACCATTCTTCTAACCTAAAGTCAGTTTCCAAAATAACTATAAATTTGATTCTATTAATACTAAATACATTTGAGCTTTGTTGAAGTGTTGAGTGTTTCCTCCCTACTTTCCCCGGTGCAACATTTGCTATTTTCCTCTCAACATTTCCAATTTCCTCCCCAGAGCTTCATGCGCTCATAGGTTGTTGAAGAGGGAAATGAGAAGGCGCATCGTTTAGACTGAGAGGAAAGAATCCCACTGAATATCCCAAACCACAGCGATTGGTATGAATCATCTATATCACACACCTGGAATGATGGCGGGTGACGCACAGAAGACTCAAGCAGAGGAAAAAAAAAAATCTACCAACACCATTATCTCTAGCCACACATCTGCTCTTGATTTCCCCGTGGAGCTGATTACGGGCAGGCCCATCGATGTCTATTGCGACAACTTGAACGGCAAACCTACTCTGTAATCAGTGCCGACTAAGGTAGGGGGTCAGCATGTCCCGGTGTGCCCCTCTATGGAACAAGTTACATTAATGATCACATGGTCAGGAATCAACCCTTTCTGAAGCAGATTTCTACTCGTCCTCTGAGGGGCATTCTCGTCATCATTTTCTCCTCTTCTTTATCTTCACCATCTCACTTTATCCCCCCTTTTTTTAATCCACCTTCCGTTCCATCCGCGTTGGCAACTTTTCTTCCTTATCTTTCATTTCCTCTTCGTCACTCTCTGAATCAACCGGACGGTCAGAAGGACACAAAGGTGGACATGTAATTACCGCAACCTATTATTCATAATGACTGTTCTGTAAACAAGATTAAATCTAGGCCGAGAATAAATTAATTTGTGACAAAAAAAGATGGTTGTTAAGTGAGTAAGTGGAGAAAAGAAAGGATGCCATTTCTCCTGAGTTTTTTTTTTTTTTTTTTGTCTGCCATGAATAATCTCGGCTGTTTAAACACAGGCTTCGTCTGCGTGTTTTAATAAGGATGAAGGTTAGCACTGGCTGAATAAATCTCACAATTTCTCTGGAGCAAGTAGTCAGAGAACACAATGGTCACAAAATTGGCTGGGAAACATATGGAACAACAAAAGCTGATTATTTAATCATTGAGGAGTTAAACACAGACTTGTGCCAGCTCCCAAAAGCACAGTGTGAAAACAAGATGTCAGCTGCTCCTGCCACAATTTTCTATCTTTGATGTGCAGCACCGCAATTTGGTTTGTTCCACTGGGTTCCATCAGATGATGATGGTGTTCCCTGGGCCAGATTCAATTCATTAGTGGGCCACAAGCTGTGCCACTTGCACTTACATAAGGGTTTGTGTGTGCGTGTGTGTGTGTGTGTGTGTGTGTGTGTGTGTGTGTGTGTGTGAGAGAGAGAGAGCAGTAACAATGACTGAGCACCCACTTCTGTGTTCTTTTCATCTCTGTATATTACACAGCTAATCAGTCACAGCCCCGTACAGCAACAGAAGACTCGTGTTTCCCATTTGTCCACCGTACCGCCGCAATCTGACAGGAAATTATAGACAGTACAACAAAAGCGGACAAAGCTTCCCGGTCTGAAATGTGAAGCCAGTGAGGACGTACCTTCAACTTGCACTGGTGCTACTGAAAAGAAGTCCATGAGCAAACTGACCTGACCTTCTTCTAACGTAGTTTATTACTTCAGTAAACACTTTTCTAAGAAGTTTGTGGTCTTACTGTGTGTTGACACCAAATGCGAATTGACATTCGTGCAAACAGTTTCCATACAAAGTCTATGCAAACGCGCGAATGACGCGAAAGTTGAAAATATTCAACTTTGGCAAAAAATTCACGTTACGACAGCCAATCAGGGTTGAGGCTGTCCCGACGTCACAGCTGACTGTGTCACAAGATGGAGGACAAGTTGATTGTGGCTATGTGTGGGAACCTGTTGCTATGTGACACTACGTGTCAAAATTACAAGAACCGGTTGAATAAGTTGGTGTCCATTCGTGAAATTCAGTCACTGATCCTAGCTAGCAGGTCGTTAAACTGGCCAGTCGTCATCTGAAAATACCGCTGGAAGCAGCAGTTATCCAGATGCAGCCCCTGGAGGAGCTCGGTTCACCGAGCGGTGAAATTCACCGGGCTGAGCTCGCCTCTAGATGGTGTTGATAACCCAGATACGACGGCGTTTAGTTTTCCGACGTATTTCGGCCTTCCACAGCAGGTACAACGCAACAGTTCTTTGAATATCCACGGTGAAATGGCGGAAAGAAATATTGCCAGAAATACTCGCTACTTGGCCAAGTGAACGAAAACCGCGTATTCGCGCAAAGGACACAAATGGGCACTAAAATGATCCGGCGGTCATATTTGCGCGAATAACGCAACACGAAATTCGTATTCGCGTTTGGTGTGAACACACAGTTACTAAGGACTTGGATTTCTAACTCTGATACAACAACTTGAAGATTGTGAAATTTGGGAAGAAAAAAAAAAAGCATTTTTGGAAAGACTTTATCCTGTCTCAGTTTAAGGAGTTTCGAAATTTTCATTCATTGTTTACAAATTGAAATTTACTATACGGCGCAAAAAGTGAACTGGATGAAGGTCTAATTGTAACCAGCTCTAAGAAGGAATACCGCCACCTGACATTTAACCAAGAAATGGATTCTTCTTCGGTTTTGGTGCAAGTCTTTGGATGTAAGCTAATATATATACAAGTTTGTGTTTGCTTATAGGTCAGTCTGGGAGACACTTAGGTTTCATTTTTGTATTCTTTCCATAAAAAGCAAAGTTACGATAACATGCACATGAAAATCATTGTTTTAGGTTTGAATAATGGTGTAAATATTCTTTTGTTTAGACTTCCTCTGAAAGCACCTGCTAGCATTCTTCATTATGTTCCTTCTTCACGAGTTAACCTGCTTACTCTTAATTCCAGATGTTTCTGTTCACTCGATGTGTCTCAAGACATTGACATCTTTTTAGTTGGATTACAATGCCTATGAATATTTTATAAAGTCATGCTGGGACTAAATGTGCCGCTGAGCTGAGTGTGTTCATGCAACAAGAAACATGAAAATCCTCAAAAGATAGAGCCCAGCTTTTAGCCTTGGATCCTTTCAAAGAGAAAAGCTTGGAAAGAGGAGCTATCTGATGATCTTCCGAACCTCGACGACGCATTTGTGAAGAAGACAGCGTTTATTCTTGAAGGGAGTTTTCAATACATGAAGAGGCATTATGTGTTTTCAATTACAGCTCAGTCTCTTCAGCAATACGGAGGCAAACTGTGAAAATGGAAGTGTGTGTCTGACTTTTAAACAGAGAATAGATAATTAAGCTGCGGTCAGCGAGAGTCAGGGACTCGTCAACAAGCCAGGCTGCTGGCGGGAAAATAACTCTGACTTTCCCTTTCATTCTATTAATGCTTCCTCTTCTTCTTTCGCCTGCTTTATTGTTTCTGTTTTACTCATACCGCAGGCTTCAAGAAGGATGCAAACGCATGTAAGCATAGAGACGAGCACTCAAGCTGCAGCTATCAACCGTTTTAGCCTAATCGCATAATTAATGTTTTTAAAGAGCAATAGTTCATTCACAAAAGAGAAAATAAGTCAGGTTTAGTAAAAAAAAACCAAATTATATATAAGTGGTATTTATGACTAATGCCTCATTAATGGTTATCATTGTGATTACAATTTTATATCATCAGTCGTGTATCATTTTGAGCTGAGTATTTGGTTATTTCACCCATCATAGTTAATTAGCAGGAGCTTGGAGGACATCATTACGAGCCATTACACATATTCTTAATGACAATGCCTTGTTTAAGGCTTCCGGCCCACCTTTACCCTTTACCCAACAGCCCCCCCCCCCCCCACACACACACACACACACACACACTTTCAAATGATGATTTTTTTTAGGCATTCAAATTACTCAAGGAATTTTTTTTCAGCTCTAGAATACTCATGAACTACTTAAACGTAAGCCATTTATCAAGATAAATACGTGGTGCGGCAATATCAAACGACTGAATGGGAGCCGCTAGTTTGAAGTATTGATCTGTTTCAGGTTCCAGTATCTCAATTTCAGAATAAATCTAAAAATTTGCTGGTTAGCGCACCTCGAATGTGATTTGGATATTTACACACACGATGAAGAGATCAGCCCTAATGCACACACTCACTTCAGCGTGGTCATCTCTGTGAGCGATGGCTGAGTGGCCTTCAGGTAGCTGGCTCGCCGTGCCTGGACCTTGGGCGAAGGTTTGGGGCTACAGTCCGAGTCTCCGCTGTCATCTTCTGCCATTGCCTTGATATAGCTACCGCTTCGCATCCGCCGGCACGGAATCTCATCATCCTTCCCCAATGGAGAAAAACCACTCCAGTCGTCCTGAGGCACCTGTAGAGACGAGAGGAGATAAGGTTAACACAGGTAGCCCTCCAAAACCTGACAGCTCTTACACATGCACTTAAACATGAATAGGAGTAAACACCCTTGCCCTGAAATAAACACAGTCCTGCACTAAAAGATGCAGCAGGGTTTATCTTGATCATACCAAAAGCATTTGAGTGCCGGAGGCCTTCTTTTGTCTGTCCTGTGACACAAGCAGCATATCAAAAGCAGGGTTTTAATTATTTAGCAAAAAAAAAAAAAAAAATACTCAGCAGTACTCTGGTCTGCGTCTGCTCTCCTGACTTTTCACACACAATAATGAAGGTAAAAATAAAAGGAGGTAAGGCTATCTCCCAATTCCAATCTAAAAGGGAGGGAGAGAGAGTCAAAGACATTGAGAGAGGCGGAAAAACAAAGGAGGTTTTGTTCAGTAGAACCACTGCAGTTCCAATGTGAATGGCTGTTAGGGCACCAGCTCTGAAGTGAAAGAAATGAGATACAGGGTGAGAAAAAAGTGCTCGAGAATCCTTCGACAGAGCAGCCCGTAGCTAGGAAACTGAGCTGACCTTGATGTCAGGGGCAACTAACATATCAGGAAGGACCACATCTTTGATGATGTCAAACGAATGTCATTATTGAGGGGACGATGAGGACAAGATAAAATCATGCTTATAATTCGAATTAACCCTTGCAACCTGTGGGAGAGAATTCAAGTGCATGTGTGAACATCAGGGGTTAAAGTTCTTGTGTTAAAGATGAACAACAACAACAAAAAAAAAACATCTGTAGCTAAACTTAAACTTCCTCAAAGCCTTTTCCTTCTTTCTCTCTTTCTAGAAAAAGAGTAATGGCTCTTTTAGGCTGAGAAATATTGCTGTGCTGCAGTCGCATCCTTCCTTGATCTGCTCGCTCTGTTTTCCAGGTTCTTAAAATGCACAGCCACACTGAACTTCCTCTCTGTCTTTTATGTTCCTTCACTCTCTCACACTGTTTCTAACCTCTACTCACTCCATTCACATCCTCCTCTGTTGCCCTTATTTGCTCTCTCTTGGTGCTTTTCCTACAGGGTGCACACACACACACACACACGCATGCGCGCAGGCACACAGACGCACACACACTGCACTTTCTCGTCATTTCTCTCCCCAGGCTTTCATTTACAGCACATTCCAATCTGAAACACTTTTATCTTTTCCAAAACAGAAGCGGGGTGAGGATGGTTGAAGTGACTGCATGCATGTGTATGAGGGAGTAGAAATTGAGAGAGGTGCTGCCACCATTTATTTCTGTCTTTTCTCCGTCTGTTCACCTGTGTTGCTCTCTGATGTAATTTATCAGCACCTCCCTCTCTCTCTCTCTCTCTCTCTCTCTGAGAATGAGACACACTCATTCATTCTAGAACCTTTTACCACAGTCTTTTCAAGGCGGGAACATTACGTCGCTGTTACACCTCACCGCCTAAAGTACACAGAGACAGAGCGGTGGGGACAGATCGTTCCGCATCTGAGCCCTCGGCGGATGTAGTAAGTAGAATTGACGTCTGTGTAAAAAGGTACAAGCCGGGATGATGGAAGAGCCGAAAACTCGTTTGCACGTCACGCCTTCATCAAACGAGGACCGAAACATCCTGTGTTCACATGATCACATTTCTACTTGAATTGTTTGGACCATTAAGACTTCCAAGCTACCGGCTGGAAACAACACACTCAATCATTTTTGGAGGTAAAGGTTGTCTGGAATGTATGCCACCATGGTCTCGTGGTTATGTTTGGGCAACATACCAACCACTTGTTGTTTTCCGTGGCAAAAGTTCCATTTTTTTCAGCGAGACGAATACCGGATTGAAAGTGAGCACAAGCAAAGCTTCACAGAGATCACAAAGGTTCCATAGCGGTTGAAAGGAACTCCGTACGTCTTAAAAGATTTACAGACTTTATAGTCCCTGGGTGCAAAAAACACATAATACACAATTTTGGGGAATGTTTGTGTGGAGTGAATCAGCATGTTTTTGCAAATAGTTTTCAGAAGAGCGAAAAATGCCATCCAAAAGTTTGCCACAATTAAAACCACAATTAAATTGAGCAACGGGAGAATATCACTGTTCGACAAGTTCCAAATGGAGTAAAAAAAAAAAAAAGACAACAAAATGTAGTTTTTTCGTCTGAAATTAATGAAGTGTAAGCACCCGATTTTAATTGCCTTATAATAGTGGCATTAACAGGCCTTTTCTCTCTTCCTAAGAAGGGAAGCAGGTGTTTGGTGTCCTGGCAGCTGACTCACACAGGTTGGGTCAACAATGCCCCCTGCTGTCCTGCAGTTTGAGGAAGACTGCACTCCAGGTATGACACAACATGCAGTTTTGCTCCTGCCTCCTTGATACAACTGTTGCATTTGTTGTTTTCTGTTTGGATCATCCGTACATTATCAGTGGGCAGGGTGCATTGTTGTCCTACCACCTTAGGTTAGGTTGGTTTTGAAAAAAAAAAAAAAAAAATATATATATATATATATATATATATATATTTTAGTCCATTCTAAATAAATGTTTTGGACTTAAGGCATGAGGATCCAGATACTTGATTATGAATATTTCCATGCATGTGGAAGCAAACAGACAAATGGATGACATGAACATGACTCCAATATAAGATACAGGGAGTGAGAGGACGGCTGCTGCCCAGGTCAAACACATGCAGAAATGCAAAAGCGTGGAGGGACAGCTGGCTCCTGGAGGGGGGATGCATGAAGCGCGACATGCGAGAGGTGAGGCTGTTGTAACAGTCCTACCTGTAGGAAGTGGCAGGTGCGTCCCTGCTCGGCTTTCACTAGAGCTTTATCTAGGTTGACTGAGGCCTTCTGGTAGACCTCTCTTGCTCTGCTCACCGTCAGAGTAGAAGACCAAGAGCTCTTCTTTAGCTGCACTTGGCCATCCAAGCCGCCCATCAGCTGAAGCCCTCCGCTGCTACCCCCGGAGCACGTCGAGCACTTCACATCGTTGTTGCTGCGTGATGTCTTGAGAGAATGAGCGCTGATGGTGTTGTAGGACTCCATGAAGTACTGCGATTGGGATTTGTCCGGATGTCGCCCCATGGTCATAACCCCTGATGGGGGGCCTGCAGTGTGATGATGGTAGAGGCATACCTCTCGATCCAGAGTGTCATCGGAGCTCCAATAGCCTGAGATAGCGGTACGCATCTTAGGTTCTGACTTGGAGCGGTCTTTGCTCTTGCTACGCTTGCTGTGCTTCAGGGTTCCAGAAGAGGAGGGTGGGTCATCAGGACTGGATTTACTGCCATTCATCCTTCCACTCCCACCAGACCCTGAGGGCCCCTCCAGGGAGTGGGACTTCGTGAAAAGCTTCTGAACAGAGTGGACGAGGTGGCGGATTCGACCAGGGCTGTCACTACGCTGGTGCTCGACTGCAGTTCGCTTGTACTGAAGTGTGTGATAGCCTTCACGCCGTACCGGTGCCTGCCTTTCAAACTGCTCCAGCAGGTTAGAAGGGATGCGATTGTTGGTTCCACTAGTTCCTCCATTTCCTTTACTGCTTCCTGTTGGCCCTGTATAAGGCACCAGAGCACCACACTCCTCTTTTAGCTCGTGGTGGGAGCTGTAATGCCTGCGAGGGAAGGTGCAGCTAGCCAGGTCAGGGTAGGCACCGCATTCAGACTGGAAGGAGCTGCGCTGGGTGTAGCAGGGGTGGTCTGCAGGATGAGCCTCTCCAGGGTTGAGGAAGTAGGACCGACGATCTGAGTGCCCCAGGGTCATGGAGTCATAAGAGGGGTCACAGGTCACTGTGTTATGGTGACTATGGCTGCTGGACAGGCCTTTCATTGTCATCGTAGCTGGGTCAATGTGCACATCCAACTGCTGCTGCGGGAAGTCTGCACAGGCCCCGAAACTAAGTAAACACACAGCAAACAGGAAAGAAGAGAGAGAAAAGAGAATTATAAATATCTCCCATTTGCATACACAAAACACAGCAATGTCTTCATCTACTCTAATTTGAGCAAGATGCTTTCTGGCATTTCTCCATTAGAAAATTTGCTGATGTTGACAGGATGCTGCTGACATACTCTTCACTTTCAACCTTTTATGTTTGTCCTTCAAAACTTCAAAATAGGAGGATCTCTAAATATAGAAGCCACTTTGGCATGTGCTCCCTGATCTGTCCTCAAGCTCCCTCCTCTACATCTCTGTTTACGCCAGTAGATTTCAGTGAAACAGTGACAGGAGATCGAGGAAGCAGAAACAAAAGGAAGAGAAGATATCAAGGCGAGTTCAGGTCTATTTTGAGCTTGAGGGTGTGCTATATTCATTCAAGGGTACTGTTAAAAATTAAGCAGCGTCTCTGAAATATGAGAAATTGCAGAACTTTTTGCGTCCTTCGCCGAGAGTTCTAAAACCCTGCTTATAGCACTGGGTACACAAGCAAGAATCGCTACACAAACTTACTCTGCTCACAGACGTCGATGAATAGACGTATATTAGCGTTTTTTTAAATGTCTTAAGATAAGATGTCTATAAATAGACGTACATAAGCGGTTATTTAAATGTGTAACGCTTAATTTGTAAATCATAAGGAGCCGGAACGCAAAGTACATATGACAGCTCAGGGATGAGAGAGGGGCACAGGTCCCGGAACGTACACAGATTATTTAAAGACCATCCCATCCCTGACCTGTCGCTGGATATCCCAGGCTCTTTTCCGCTCAATGCGCTCTCCTCTCTTTCTGAATGACCGAGCTGATGTCGCAGTTTCCGCCTCTTGCCCCAGCTGTTGTAGTGGGCTAGCTGATACCAGGGTACCTGCCTGTTGCTGGTCCACTTGGCCTAACCCTAACCCTAACCCTAAGTTCCATAAAACCCTGCTGAGAATTTGATACACTACAAAAAAAAAAGGCACACGCTAATTTAAGGCAGCCTTGTGTGAGAGTTTGCATAAATTTTGACACTAGAATTTAATAGAACTGAAAATTGGCCATAAATATCCGTTATCAGCCTCCTTGACATACTAGAATCGGTATTGGCTCTGAAAAAAAACCCAATATCGGTCGATCCAGAGTATTAAGAGCCACCCTGACTGATTTGGTTATGAGAGGACAGTCTCTACTACAATAGTGAAGACACTCAGTAAATCCTGACTGCGTCCTTCTATGTTTTCATTTGCATACCAAGTTGGGAGGTGAGATCAGGTCACAAGTTTTCACAGGAGACAAACTCATTTACACTTGTCCACTTATGATCAGCTCACTCAAACCAGATCTTAAAACCAGGTCTAAACAGGAGCATTAGTTTGCTTTACAGTTCACCTGCTCCTGTGTACACATGCACAACAGATAATGGCAGCCTGATGCTACAGTTCCCCGTGTTTCACAGCAAACTAATTGGCCAGTAAAACCCAGCTGACAGCTTCTGGACCTGCTGAGGCAACCAGCAGTAAACGACCTTTCCCTTACATGGTGATATGAACACAATGACATCAATCTGCTCCCTTAAACTGCCCCTCCTTACCCATCTGTGGCCGTGGCCAGCTAGCCGTTGAACCCCAAAGACTGGAGGTGAAGCTAACGAGACAATAATAAGACCCCACACACCCGGGCGTAGCGCTGTGACAGCAATGTGGGCGAGCCTGCGCGGGGAATTCATTACTGCGATTTATAATGCGCTACCAAAGGCCACAGTGGTAAATACAAAAGAGAAGGAGAAGGAAACAGGGTTGGGAGGTGAAGGGAGGAAACATAACTAGAGAAAATGAGGGAGACAGAGCAGTGCAATCAAATATCAGAGGACACCGTGTAGGGCATATGCAGGATATTTTTTTTTAGCATGAATATTGGATGAGATTTATCTCTTTATTTCATTTGGGGTAAACTGGGTGCTGGATTAATTGAAAAAAAAAATTAGTCATTTTCTTGTTGGTGCTAAACCAGGGGATTAAATCACTCTGGGAAAGAATTAAGTAAATGCATTACTCTCATTTTTAGAGGGGAAAAAAGAAAACAGTGTGCCCCCCACCCCCACCCTTCTCCTCTGCAACATACTCTCAATGAACTCACATAAAGCACACACCAACATGCCCGGCGTCCGCTTCTCGCTGGGCACTTAAAAAGTGGGCTGTGTCCAACTAAAGGTATTCATTGCAGTTGACAGAGATCCCTTCTGTTGGCCACTGAAGCACAGAATGTGACCTACATAAAAGGCCCTCGCGGTGATCCACAGCGGCGTGTTTGTGGTACAGCTGTCTGCAGCACTGCACTAAAGCTGAAAAGCTGAAGTTGGGTCATGCTGGCTTTCTGCCTGCTAGCCACACACACACACACACACACAAATACATTGTGTGTCTGACAGGCTGCATATCCCTGTTGAATTTCGATGCTGCTAGCTTGTAAAGTGCAGTTTACCAAGAGGAAGAGGAGGATCTGCTGGTTCTGCGGCGGCTGTCAGATACAGCCCACAGTGACATGAGGAAAGCTCATAGACAGCTGTGGTGGTGTATTATGCTGCACGTCCATCGTGGCTTAATGCCCTAGTTGTGTCTCTACCTGTCTGATCAAACCATCTTATAATATAACAACACCCACAAATGGACAAGCAATATTCCAAGCTGGCACTTGATGTGAATTTGACACCCGAGATGACACTGCACAGATATGAAGTGAAAGTGAAAATCAGGGTTGCATGAAAAACAAACAGGTAATCGGAAATGCTTTGATTGGTGCAACTGCAATCTCGTTTCATTCTTATCATATCACATTAATCTCATTTGAAGCACATTAAAATGATTATTATGGTGTGGTTATCTGCATCAAAGTAGAATATGATGAGCAGGCAGGGCAGGTCCCTGCAGCACCATGGTATTTAATTTAAAATGGTATTTAGATACATTTAGCCCCTAACACCTTAAACTCCCTGCGATTTGAATGTTTCACTGGGCCGTGTTTCCATTTCGATTACATTTTTCATTAAATGTATAAGCCAACCTCAACACAGGGTTTAAAATAAATAATTAAATAAATATCAGCCTTCGACAATATGAGAGACATTTGGAAAATGTATTTTTAGTAGCTTCAAAAACTAGAATACTTTTTTTTTTTTACAACAGTAGCTCTTTAAAAACATCATTTCTGCTCGGGACGCGCTTCGGAAACATGTCTCGTGCCACACCGGCAGTTGCACAATGAAAAATTACATACATGCAAAAAAAAAAAAAAATACAGCATCCAACAGAAGTGGGTACACCCCAAATGATTCAGAAATCCTCAATGCATTGCATCATTTCTGGGATGAAATGTGGACTTCCTCTGAACAATGAAAACCAAACAATTCAGAAAGACTACACCTTCAGGAAAAACTCAATGCAATGCAGGGATTCAAATATTTGGCTTATTCAGATGCACAGATCTCTGGAGAGATGTTCTTCCATTCTTCACAGGCACCTTTTTCTCAGCTGCTCTTTGCTGTAGGGGTTGTGTTGCTGTAGCTCTCTCTATACAAAGTTCGATCTGCTATTCAACAGCAGTCGATTGGATAAAAGTCAGGCTACATGGCCAGGTCACAGTTGTCAATAGTACAAGAAGCGTACCAGCACTTCTATATTCTACTCTTTAGCATACCATTACTTTTTCTTGCATATCAGAATTCTCACAAGCTACCGGTGCTCTTGAAACTGCATCATCTGAAGAGTGCAGCAAAAAAGTACAGAGGGAATTTTGGACAGACAACAAGTGTCAGTAAATGAACTTCGTTAGGCTGTTACTGGCATTATAGTGTGGCACAGGAATGACTCCTACAGCCCAGAAATAAGTTAGCTAAGATAATCATCCAGTTCCCTGGTCTCAAAGATAATGGGATTTCTTAATGGATTTTTAGTTTAATGCATCAAAAAAAGTCTGCGGTTTGCTTAACAGAATCAAATATGGATATAAATGCTGTACTTGTGAATTTAAAATGATTGAGGAGTCTTAGAAACAGGCAAAAAAAATGGTTAAATGGGCCGTCATCAGGCTGAAGAAGTGTCAAGCTAGTTGAGGTGATGTTGAAGCCATGACTGCAGATTGGCATGTGCCTAGCATAACATCCATCCATCCATCCATCCATCCATCCATTTTCTTCCACTTGTCCTGTTAAGGGTCGTGGGGGCTGGAGCCTATCCCAGTAGCCTTTGGGTGAGAGGCAGGGTTCACCCTGGACAGGTCACCAGTCCATCACAGGGCCAACACATAGAGACAGACAACCATTCACACTCACAGTCACACCTACAGTCAATTTAGAGTATCAGTCAGCCTCGTCCCCTCTTGATGTCTTTGGACTGTGGAGGAAGCTGGAGTACCAGAGAGAACCCACACAGGAACAGGGAGAACATGGAGACTCCACACAGAAAGATCCCGTGCTGGAGCCGGGGCTTGAACCCAGAACCTTCTTGCTGTGAGGTGACAGTGCTAACCACTGTGCCGCCCCTAGCATAACAATGAATCTTTACATTTTTAAAGATTACCTAAATGCTTCAAAAAAAAAAAAAAAAAAGTGGTGTTAAGACATGAACGTCTGCGAGCGAGTTTATATCCGCAATAATCAACGTATCAAGATTCCATTGTCTTTAGGTTGAACCTATAGTAATGCCATGTCAAGTTTCAGGTCGGCCTACATCGTGTCATCACTGCAGCACCACCACTAGCATCATAGCAAAAAGTTTTTTTTTTTGCTAATGTTACATTAGCAAACTCTCTGCTGCTAGAAGTGGCGCTGAAGTTAGCTAGCTGCTCTCAGGCTGCATTAAGCGCCGGTTCTACTTTGAGCTTTGTTGTGACAATGCCGGGTTTACATGTTTTGTGACCTTTTAGAGCAACTCAACATTATTACCTATTAAAATTACAAATTACCAAACGGTTACAGATTAAGATCCAGTTATATTTCCTTGATTAACTGATGCCAGACAATACACAAGCTAACTTGTGAGTCAGGGGGGAAAAAATCAACCTTTCCTTTCCTGCTCAAGCACAGTTTCTCACTCTTTGTTCTTTTGGATCTATTGGATTCATTGAAGGAGCGTGGTACGAGACCTGCTCTACTTGTAAAATGTCATGAGATAATTTTTGTTGTGATTTAGCGCTATACAAATAAAACTGACCTGACTATTGCATTATTTTGGCATTTTGCTTTGGATCATTACCAGGCTGGAATATTCCTCTTCTAGCCAAGTTTTCAGGGCCTGTGCTGTTTCCAATATTTTGGTATAGCCACAAGCATCCGTGGTGTCATCTATATCATATTGGTGAATGTGTGTGTGTGTGTGTGTGTGTGTGTGTGTGTGTGTGTGTTTCACTGTCGGTACCCTGCATTCACTGTGGCAGTCCTGGCCAGGTTCACACCAAACATGCTGGACCATCTGAGCCAAACAAATTCATTTGACTGAGCTTCCAATATTCAGACTACTTTTTCTTTTTTACATTTTGTCACTGTCACATATTTCATGCCATTCAAACATCAATCATCCACATTACACACCAGTAAAATTAAGACATAAAACATCCACCACCTAGCAAGCACCAGTGAGGACGACGCTAACTGGAGTGTATATATATACTACAAACGTCTTGTGCCATGTATGAACATGTAAATAGTAAGAAAGAAACACAACCAATATGAACAAGGGCCCTGGAGAGACTAAGACATTTTCCTTAATTAATGCTAGTGCAATAAATAAATTCCTCCCTGCCTCAAAGCTTTCAAACAAATCTTTACTGACAATTGTCACTGGCGAGAACGGTCCACGGGGGCTGGTTATGAATCATTTCCAAATTGTTGGTGTACTCGCTTCCGTTCGATACTGTAAAAAGGTCCTTATACCTTGAGTGAACAGCCTCCAGAAGCACTCATTACTTTTAAAGTGTGTACTGAACAGCAAGGTGCGCATACAAAATAAAGGAGTAGATAAAACACGTCTGGCTATGAATGTAAATTCCCTTGAAGATCTCCCGCTGCATCAGCACAGCAGGTCAATATTCTATTTAGATCCCATATCTCTGTGGGCTGAGATAAATGGAAAAACATTTTTTTCTCTCTTTATAACCTACAACACAGTCGCCGAAGCCTCAAAGTGGTCAAATCTATTCTTATTTTTCATTACTTTGACCTCAGCTCAGACTCACAAAGCAAATAATAATAATAATAATAATAATAAAAATAAAAAAGATGATATAAAATCCCAGCCTCATCTTGCTGTGTTCCTTTTTTTTTTTAACACTATCTTGGTAGGAAATCATGAAATCAATATGCCTTAATGTGCTGCTGCTGCTGCTGCTGCTGCTGCTGCTGCTGATATAAAAGGCTGCTGTAGTCAGTCCACATCCAACACCGATTCCAGGAGGAAGCTCAGAGGCTGTTGAAGGCCTTCAGAGGTTTTCTTGAATCAGGCGATGACATCCCCAACAGTCCCCAAACTTGGAAACATAGCTTCGATTGATGAAATTAAACGGGAAAAAAAAAATACTAAAGCCATGCCTCTTTACAGCCTCAATCACCAAACAAAAGAAAACATGTTCTAAAGTCTCTTGAAAAAAAAAAACCCTCCAACAACAACAACACTTCTGACATTCTAAAGATTCTGACATGAACTGGTGTTTTCTTATTTGGTTCTAAGTTAATATCGGAATCTACACACACTGAAACACATTTGGTTGTTTTCTTCAGTTCCACTGTCTCTAGTTTTTTGTCGGTATTCATGATTTCTCTCAACTTTTCTCTCTGTATCGATGTATTTGTGTATTTCGGGATGTCAGTGCTGACTGTGCACGCTGCTGACTGTACTGGAATCACACTTTCTAAAGACGTCTCTGCAGACTGCTGATTGATCCTGAACAGCGGCTGGCAGTATGTTGGAGGGGGACACAGAGACTTTCTCTCTCAAGTTTGTTCACTCATTAATATATTTCTAATGAGCTTCTCCGATGCCATTTTGGTTGATGATGTTTACATGTAGGCTACGGTGTCTCTGCATCGTCAAACAACGCTTTAAACGCTCTGGAAAAACAGGACGAAAGCTCTGGAA
>NC_141340.1:7802500-7827500 GCF_037954235.1 Aulostomus chinensis | reverse complement strand
CGGCTGCTGCTTATTCATTTAAAGCTGCTATTTCCAGTCAAGCCGTTGCTCTTGAGCTGCTAAATAAACTATCGATTCAACTTCACAAACTGCGACACATTTCGCCGCCTCGCTGCGGGGTTTTTTTTTCTGTCCGAATGTAATGCATCAATTCATGTGACATATAGAGCATTCATATTGTTTTAAGAGAGCAAGAGGGAGAGAGAGAGAGAGAGAGCGAGAGAGACAAACACACACACACACCCTCAATTACTGCAGGAGCAAGCAGTGTGTTTATGCGCATGCACTTTGATTGTACAATAAGCACAGTACAGTTACTGTCAGGCAGCATTAGCGTCAAACTGATGCCTGAGGCTTCCTAAGTGTAAGGTCGGTGATTCCAAGGAACTGACTCCCCAGTTAATTACATGTCTAGAAACAGAGCTGACCTCAAGTGTTAATGTGTTAATACACTTTAAGCTGATGCAGCCTTAAATATATAATAATGGTCTTTTTACAAACTATTTATTAACCTTTTTTTTTTTGCACAAGAAAATTGGAAAAAACAGCAACATTTCACTCTGTGTTTTAAAACAGCAGTTGATGTCATCCATCTCTCTAACATCTGAGGTCAGAGGTCACGGGATGTACAGTTGGAAGTTCTCAGGTAGAACGATGAGAAAAAGCCGGTTGGCTCTCTTTCACCGTGGGTGGCATGTCACATCGAGGCCACGTCAATACACACCTGACAGATCCGACTAAGCTAGTGTGTGTGTGTGTGTGTGTGTGTGTGTGTGTGTGTGTGTGTGTGTCGGGGGGGGAGTCTAACCCACTGTCTTCTCGAATGAGCACTGGTGGACACTTATCCAATGCGACACATACACAAGGGAGGCAATGATAAATACAGATACACCCCATGCATACACACACACACACACACACATGCACGCACACACACACACACACACACACACACACACACTGGCTCGGAGGCAGAACTCCAGCTCCCCCTGCTCACTGTGGAGCTCTGAGCCTGGACCAAAACATGCTGCCCGCACAGAGAGCAGGTGTCAGGCCAGGTGAGCGCTGTGCACTGACGGTTAGCGACTAGCTCCCAGCTGACCTCACATCAATGCTTGGCGACATGGAGGCAGCTTGAAAATACCCAACTAAATGGAATCAGCCAGGCTTATGTCATCAAAATGGACTCAATTATGTCTCCTGTCAGGTCGGGCTTAGCCAGTGTCGATCAAAGACTCAAGACTAAACTCAGACTGGCTCCCTCAGCGGAAATACTGCGGTTGTGTCAAGCAGCTGTGGCTAGTAGCGGTGGTCAACATAGTTAAGTCATCAGGGTAGATGTTCAGTACCATCGATGAAACCGAGGAAGACATGACGAGAGGAAGACATGCAGTTACTTAATGCACCACAAGGACTATATGGCCCATTATAGACCCTATTAAAGACTCTACGGGCCCCGTTTGTGACGTAAAGCACAAGGTCATGAATAATCAGGAACCATGAATAAATGTGAGTGTCTCTAAATTCACATCACTTCACATTCCATCACATGGGTTCTTTCACCCAAACTCTCAAGATAATATTCGGCAAGTGGTGTTCACTCACAGAAACACCACTTTTTTTTTTCTCAAATAGAATTTTTGAAGCATAAATGCCATTGTTAGAAGGTAAGGAAGCTAACATCACGCTAAGGTGAGGCTAATTGCATCACCCGCACCAACGAGCTCCACGCTTTCTCCGTTTTTGCAGTGATGATGTTTAATGTAAATGTAACCTTGCTAAGCCACTTGTAAGAAACCGACATTTTAAGAACTTCACAAATGTGATATTTCCCCACATATTTCATGTTGCCCAGAAAAATTAAATTAATTTTGCATGAACCACAGACTTTATTCAAGGCATTTAACTGGAAACACATTCGGTAACGTGTCACTCTAATAAAATTGAAATGGCATATCCATGTTTGCGGAACAGTGTCGGTTGATGAAAAGGCTTCTAATATTTCAAAATCACTCCTAATTCCCCTGGAGAGTTTAATCTGTCCTGTTAAGTTTATTACTTAACGTTTTTGTTTAGCTGGCTTGATGTCCCTTGATATTTTTTGCAGGCACGATAGCGGCACACATGGAAAAGTCCCTCATAATGTCCCATTTAAATAACAGGAAAAATTCTCCACCACTGATTTTAGATCTGTTTTTTGTTGACCACACCTCTACTTTTTACATTGTTCTTCTGAATTTCCATTTGGGTTTTAATGCTAGTCCTTGAGAAATGTTCCGTTCCTTTCCTTTAAGGTCAAATAGTGTTTGTGAATAAGAAGTAAAGGCAACACTTTCACAGAGGTTTTTTGTTTTTGTTTTTGTTTTTAAAACAGTGACTAACACGGGTGAATTAAAGTCATTTCTCTTTATTTTCCCTCGGTGCTTCAAACACTAATGAGGGACTTATAAATTCCAAAAGCCAAGCCCTTGCTCAGGCGACAGGAGACTGTTCGTCTCAGGTGAACATTCTGTGTTTTCATGGATTTTTGAACGCTAAAATTGTTTTCAATCATGTTAGAGTTATTATTCACATAATCATGATCATCGAGAGACTTGTTGCTTGTCTATGTGTGTGTGTGTGTGTGTGTAAAACATCATACAGATGTGTGTGATTGGCTGAAAGGTGATTTACTGTCAAGTGTTCACGAGCAAATAAATCAAGGAGGAAAATGCGGCTCACGAAGCCATGTCAAATTAGCTTCTGATTCCAGAATGTTCTCAGGTACACACTGATGACTGGAGCACGGAGAAGACACATGCTATATTAAATAACCTTTGCATATTAGATGTTATCACGGAGAATACTTAAGATGTGAGCTGTGCTCACACAACACCGCAGAAGGAGACATAATCTTAAATTAGGCTTCGGGAGGTAGAAAGGTTTTAATCAAAGTTTGCAAATGCGTCATTATGAATTACTGAGGTGGGAATGCTTGAGGACAAGAATGTCTCCCACTACTCTATAATAAGACGTTGGGATTTGATTATTTTAATGATAGAGGCTGTCAAGAGTTATGGATTTTTCTGAAAGCATGGAGGTGTATTAATAAAAGATTGTGATCGCAGCTACTCAACTATAAATAATGATTACATTCATTAGCAATGAAAACGAATTCCTCATTTCATATTAAGTTACGTTTACAACAGAATCTCTACATTTCAAATAAAAGGAAGGAATAAATCACAGCTATCAACGGTGTTGTTCACCGGCTGACTTCCGTAGATTATCCTAACCTGGTTGTTCAATCCTAATCTGTGTAAGTTTTTTTAAGTGGCAACTCAGTAAAATCCAATAGCCTACTTAATCTAAATAGATAAGAAAAATGCAGAGGTATAGTGTATCATCTTGACAAATAGTGAACCCACAATGATGTTTGGGAAATTAAGTTATAAGTCATTTACAACTCTTAATCAATGGTTTATAAAATCTTTACTATGCAATTAATAACACCCTTACAACCAGTAGATCACTTCTTGTTAACTGCAAGCGCCTCCTTGCCGTGTGACCGACACATGCGACTGCACGTGGCCTGCACGGCTCCAGGCCCGCCCAGCAGCGTTGCCTCATCCATGTGTGAGCCGGTAAATGAGTGCGTCCTACGTTTGCTCTGGAGACTAGGAAACATTAACCCCCCTCAACTCCAGAGATATAGAATTCAGTTCCGGCGGTTATATCTTGTCCAAGTTTTATAGTCCACCCACCTTTTAAACCACTGCACCCTTGTTGGGACGGAAGCATTCACACAGTCCTGCGTTCGGACCACCAGCTGAATATGAGAGAGAAAAAATGAGAGAACGGGGCCGGTTCAGGAGACCAAACCGAGGTTGAGAAAACTCTCGAAGAGCACCGGCACAACACCCAATTCAACGGGGAACATTTTCTTTCACTTCCCTCTCCACCGTCGGCACAATCCCTCCGCAGTCTTTCATCATTCCGCTTCTATCTTCCCCTACTCAGCCCCGGGTGTCCGCAGAGTTCCGCAGTGATTGCCAGTATAAGCGCCGAGGTTCTGCCACTGGCCAATCTCAACGAGCGCTAATTCTGAGGCTAATCTCCATAAACACACTCTACCCCCCAAAAAAACCCCAATACCCTTGATGCTGGAAACATAAAATGTTGTTTTCACAGGATAACATCAAGATATTTGAGGGGGAAAAAAGCAGTAAAATTGAAGAGTGGAGATGCGCAGCAGGGATTCTGTGACTAAGCCTCAGTTATCAACCTGTTTATCCTGCCTGACGAATCCATCCTTCCATCCTTCTCTGGGAACAGAGGACATTGGTTTCAAGTCGGTTTGTAAACCACATTACTTGATGATGGCCCAAGCCATTATGTAAAATGATTTATTTTCAAATGTGATTGCAGTAAATCCAGCTTTTTTTTGGCAGTTCAATCAGATGTCTGGGTCCAGAGCCGTCTCATCTAGAACTGAGCCAGAGATGCACGCGTGATTACGGTAATGACCATGTGATCCTGCCATTCTCATTTAGCTGCAGCAGCTCTAATTATTAGGAACACGCCGTTAACATTTTGTCCAATACTTCCTGCAAGTATAACACATGTGCACACTTTTGGGACCGGGACGTCTTTTTTCCACTGCACTTTTAGTCACCCCTCTGTGCAGCTGGTCGTCATAGCGACACTTGCGAAACTACCCTAGCATCCAATATTTTTCTGAAGATTTTCTGCTTCGGGAGGTTCAGGAATAACAAGCATAGCACACATCAGTCATCAGAGAATCTCACCCTCTGCAGTTCTTATGCTGATGATTTCAGACTGTTTCATGTCTTTCCTCTCATCCAGACTCCTTTCAGGAAATACATACTATACTACAGGCATCATCCTGTATTCATCCTTCGTGTATATCATTGTAAATGTCAACTGTATGGAAACAAAAATCCAAATCTAGGCATCACTTCTGAACCAAAATACCTCTTTTGTTTTCCTGCAAAAGCACTGAAATGTTTGATGACTCATCCTGCAGTCAGGGGCGTGTACTACCTTCGCGTCCAATGAAAACGCCGTCTCGGATTTTTGTGTCCCTCCTCCATTTGTCATGTGATCCCTTGCTATTCTTCCTTCACCGACTTAAAGTATGCTGTGACAGAAGCAGCCGATAAGAAAAGGTGGATAAATCATTTTGAGCGCCAAACTGTTGAAGAATTTCGCTATTAAAGCCTCGTCCATTTGGTCTGATAACATCTAGAAGGTCTATAAGAGAAGCATGATTCCGTCATTTATCAGATTTCAAGTTGAAAGAAGGCTACCAGGACGTAGTTTGCTCCGTCACTGTTCTATAAAAATACACGCTTTTGGTTATTAAACGGTGGACAAATTGTTTTTAGCTTCACATCACTTGTTCTACAACCATAATTTGAACCATTTGGTCTGATAACATTTGTCACGTCCAGAGGAGACACACAATGAAATTACTTATCCATATTCATTAGGAGGGGACTAAAATTAGTTGTCAGTTCATTTAATACATCAGTATTAAATGGTTTTTTTATTTGATTCCATTCAGAGTAAAACACAGCCCTAAATCCTGTCTGCAGCCATCTGCACATTTACTTACTATTAAGCACATTTCCCACACTTCTGAAGCTGTTTGTCTCATAACAGCCATCTGCTCCATCACCAATCATCATTACATGAAAAAAGGGGGGGGGGAATTATGATCCCAAAAGCTGCAGTGAGACTGACCTCAATTAAATTTTGCTCTGTTTGTGTCGTCTCTCTGCCGTTCACCTCTACCCTGCCGTACGCTGGGCTAATGTTAAACATTAAAAAAAAAAAACAAAAAAACAGAAGCTGTACTTAGTAGGACCACATGGTAGCAGCCACCACTGGAGCTCCTGACATCACACCAATTCTGAGTCATGACCTGCACAGCCATCACAGACCTCAGTTGTCCCAACTTTGACAACCCAGTTCTGAATGAGATCAGGGTCCTGTGATCCCAGTTGTGTTCCACAATGACTGAAACTACAGGGGATGTATAAGACCTCTCTGCTTCTCCATTAATTCCAAGGCAAAAGATATTTTTGACTGTGACTGTGCATTGGTTGAAAAGTTTGCAAATATTCTTTGTTCTCCTATTACCCACTTGGTCAATTTATCCATTGCACAAAGTTACTTTCCTACTTACTGCCTGGAAGACAGCAGTAATAAACCCCATCTTTAAATCTGGGGATGCAACCAATGTCGCAGATTATAGGCCTATCAGCATCCTCCCTACCATCTATAAAATAACTGAAAAGGTTGTATGTGACCAGCTGATAGCCTACTTGGAAGGCCACTCCCTACCGCACCCTATGCAGTTTGGATTTCGGAAAAAATCATTCAATGGAAACAGCCCTTTGTTACTTTATAGAGCAAATTAAATCTAAGCTTGACGGAGGTGGTGTAGTTGGTGCTGTCTTCCTGGATTTTAGGAAGGCGTTTGACACAGTAAATCACAATGTTTTGTTGTCCAAATTCTCACAGCTTGATTTCTCTGCGGATGCTTTGTCATGGATGGAATCCTATTTAGTTTCAAGACAGCAGTGTACAAGAATTATTGACACATGCTCCACCCTGTCTAATAGCACCACTGGAGTGCCCCAGGGATCGATTTTAGGACCAATTTTATTTAGTCTTTATATTACGTAATGATGTACCCTTGATTTGCCCAGATGTTCACACGCAAATGCATGCAGGCAATACAGTTATTTATGTCCATGCCAAAACTAGAGAACAAGCTGAATTAAAACTTACCTCAGCCTTAAACAGAGTGTCAGACTGGCTGACATACAACTGTCTTACTCTTCATGTGAGCAAGACAGTAGCCATGTATTTCTCCATCAAGAGGTGTGATGTAGATCAGCAACCTGACATCCTTGTTCAGGGGGAGGGCATAAAAACTGTTGACAATTTTAAGTATCTGGGTGTCATCATAGATTCCAATTTATCTTTTAAAAAGCACATTAAGAAGACATCTAAATGTGTTAGAGCTGGTTTAGTCAACTTTAGGCATATTAGACACCAGTTGCCACTTCCTGCTGCTAAACTGTTCTTACATTCAATGATTTTTTCACATCTGTCATACTGTTCTACAAGTTGGTCACAGGCTGGTGTGACCACCATACAACCATTAGCCACTCTTTACAAAAGGGCTCTGAAGGTTCTGGACAAAAAGCCAAGAAATTGCCATCACTGTACCATCATTTCAAAATACAACTTACTGTCTTGCTGATATGTGTTTAATGTATAAACTTATTCATGATCTTGCACCACCACCACTAAAGCAGTGTATATCACTCTGCAGAGATAAACTAAGAGTCTAGAGGTCCTCTGTGAGAGGCGATTGTTATGCGGATTACAGGAAGACCTCTTTTGGTCAATCAGCTTTTTCTGTCAGTGCGGTTAAAAAATGGAATGCAATTCCAGTTCACATCAGAAGCAGTACAAGCTTTAACCAGTTTAAATTATCATTAAAGACATGGCTAAAGGCTAATCAAAGATGTGACCACTAATCAATGTGCTGTGTTACAGTCAGCATTGCCATATGGTATGTGGTATGGTATGTGTATCATTGTATGTGTATTGCTTTTTATGTGATGATGTGATTTGCATATGTTTTTATGTTTTAGTATGACGTGTGTTTTAGTATGATGTTGCTGCTTCTAGTATGTACCTTGTAGTGGTAACAGTAGGGCATGCATTGTCCATGTTTTTAATGTGTGTTTGTTTTATAGCTCCCTGCCCAGGGACCACACATGTAAATTAGCTTTATAGCTAACTCAGGTATTAGAACTGTCTTGTACATGGACCCTGTCAAATAAGCTAATAAACTAAACTAAGCTAAACTAAACCATCATCAAACAACATATAAACAGAAATCCACTTCCTTTCTACCAGCCAAACCTATCAAGCAAGCATTTGATTTCATCATGTGGTACTCAGGCGACAAATACGACGAAGATCCTCTGGAGCCTGACATCAACTATGACACGTACAGTCAGAAGCCAGGGAAGCGAAAACGGAAGACCCTAAGACTGATGAATTTTTTCATTCAGAATGGGCAAATTGGTCAGCAAAATGCTGAGCCCAAGCAACAGGAGGATGGACTGACCCCTCCTGGGAATTCAACCACCCAGACAACCCCAAACCATGAAGAGGAAAGACTGACCCCTCCTGGGAATTCAACCAGTCAAAGTGACTCAAAAGAACATGAAGAGGATGGACTGATCAATCACACCATTTTGTCCTGTCCTGACATCATCAGGGACAAACTGGCTCCTAAGTCAATTTTACGTCACCAGATTCTGGTGAATAACAAAAATGATCCTCCACTCGTCAAAGCAGATAAGAAACGTCATTCTGTACATTTAAATATCGATGTGATCCCACCGAGAAGACGTCAAGAGGACAGTGGCACACAAGGCAAGGATGACGAGCCTTGTCTGAGGACTAATGACCAAACGTGGAGGCCCCTCAGTAGACCTGGTGTCCTGCATGAGCGGATGACCAGTGGAGAGAGGTCAAGGCCTCACCATGGCAACAGCTGGAAAAGTTGCCAATCACAGTGTGAAGCCAATAACTGATGGAGACTCGGGACAGATGAGGGGGTGAGTTCTCGATGGGAGAACCAGACCTAACTAAATAATAATAATAATAATGATAATAATAATAATAATAATGATAATAATAATAATAATAATAGAAATAACACAGCCTCTTCCAATGTTAATGATTCGCCGTGATGACGTCGTTGTAACTGAAAACAAACTGCCATCAGCCAGTCACTGCCTCCTTTCTCCAGCAACAGACATCAAGCACAGATCACAGGACCCTTTCAGAGGGATTTCACAACTTCACAGGCATCACCTTGACTTTCACTTGACCCTGGTCACAATACAAGGGGGAGCCAGTGGAAACCAGTGACACAGAATGTGATTGACAGGTACTGTTGGTTCATGGAAAAAAAAATCAAATAAACCTCACTCTTTTACTTTCAGTTTCTGAATAAAAATTTAAAGTGTGAAGTGATGAATGAAACTTTATTTTGAAGACTCAATCAAACCACTCTGGTGCACAACTTTGGCCCCCCAACTAAACTTCAAACCTTTTAATTTTTTTGCGTATTTTCCGTTACAGCCTCTGCATTCTCATTAAGCCGCTTCTTAGCAACCACCATTTTAAAACACAGTAGGGCTTTGAATGACATATGTGTGGGAATTAATGTATTTTATGCATTAGGGAACCAGTTCCTCAAAAATGACAGCTCTTTTCCACGTTTTGCTCAGTGGTCTCATTTCTACTGCCGTTGACGGTGAGATGTCAGGTTTATGATGGACAAGTTGGAACGCCGCATTCGGAAGGTCAGAGATGAATTGAAGGTGGATTGAAAGCGTGTGAGAAGTGACAGCATTCGGACGTCGATACTATACATCTGAAGCTTTCTTGTTATGTGCTGCTGTACCTCAGTTGTGGGCACTCGCTGACCTGCGCATCAACAACATTTGCATCCTGTGATACTGAGAGGAACACTGAGCAGCGGAGAACAATCAACTGACCTCTACTGTCCCAACTTCCACATCTTTTCTGTCCCGTGTTTAATTTCAGGGTCCTCGTCCTCCGTGCGTGCACATCTCTCCACCTGGAAGTGAACAGAGAGCCATTGGTTGACGCTCAATCTCAAGACATTAAAACACTCCTGGTTGTTAATGTTTCTGTCCAGGAAGCTCATGCTGTGTTGATGCACTTTCTTCCAGACTGTTGGGGGATGGCGGACAGCAAATTTTCATTAACAGATAAAAAGAAAAATACACAACCCTCCTGCTTACCCCAGCATTAGATCAGACCTAGAAAGAAAATGGAAAAGCTCAATCTTTGTTGACCAGAGTGGTTAGATAACAAGACTAGCTGTCTGTGCAGCTGGCTGGGATCAGTTGGCTGAAAAATCACACTAACAACAGGTTAGCGTAACCAAGGAGACCACCCCAAAAGTTTCATCTCCACTCACAAATATATGTTTAGAACTCATGAATGTTTTTTTTCCCCCCGCACCGTGTTGCTTCTTTGACCCCATTATGCAGAAAATATAAATACTTAGCTTGATGCTAATCTCAACTGATGGCTAACAACAGCAAAACTGCCCAAAGTTGGTTGAACTTGCTAGCTGGTCACGCTCCACGTTTATTCATGACAGCGCAAAACCACAATTGTAATAGCTAGCTTTGTTTATAGCTCAAGTCAAAGTGTTGACTGACAAAGTGTTACTGATTTTGGACTCAGTAATTAACAAAGATGTGAATTATACAGGACGATGCACAGTGCATCAACAGATATTTTTAGGCTAGTTTTGTAGTTGTTAGCCATCAGTCGCCATTAGCTTCAAACTAACAATACCTGGCTCGCTGTTTCTGCATTCTGGATTCAAAAATAAGTAATTATCAGCTCGTATAACAGCTAGATCAGATGTCCTTGCTGTGCTTAAACATGACCTACACAGTAATTTCTTGTCTTCTTTTCAGTAAATGTGAGTGGGGGCGCACAAGTAAGTTGGTTTAACTTAATGTTCAATGTAGCACCAAACCATTAGCTACTGTAATTTGTTTTTAGCTCCAATCATAGTGTTTGTCTATTACTGAACACAAGTTAGATAAAGAAGATATAGTTAATACCAAATGCTGCACTTAAGTGCGTTAACAGATGAACGAGAAGAACATTTTTTTTCCGAGATTTGGTTTTGTTAGCTGTCAGTCACCACGAGCTTTAAGCTAAATATACATAGCATAGCATTCTAGTATCACACATAAGCAATGTAAGGCCTGTTAGCTACAGCAGCCAGCTCAGATGATCTTGTAGCGCTTAAGCATGGCATACATTTTAATTTCCCTTCAGACTGATGCTGACAAACCTCAGATGGTTGATCAATCATTACCAAAATTCACTGTCAGGCTTTACTGAAGACCTCTTTTTTGTAATTGCTGTTCTGTGGCCTTCCCCATGTGTTCCTCAGACACATGACATGAAAGGAGAGAAAGGATTCCCAGCAAGAACATGAAAGAAGGGAATTCATTTTAAGCCTATTTCCCCCCCCCCCCCTTTTTTTTTTTTGCATTTTAAACCCTTCAGATGTTTTGAGGGAGGATGAAACTAGTCAGTGTCAGGGAAAAGATCACCACTACTCTGCTTTTATTTAAACATGGTGGCCCGTCATGTTTAGAAAGGCTTAGTGACAAACATCCAGCTCTGGGAGACTCGTCTTGTGCAACTTATCCACAGTAACAACCTAATAAGCCGGGTTTATTGTTTTGCTTTGAGGATAAACTTTTCTCAAGTGTGTTTTCTAGGAAGCCAGCTTTTCCTGATGTCCCATGAAGGTGATGAAAAGGAGGTGGCAGGTAGTTCAACATGGGGGCACGGAACAGATGGTGGTCTGTCCGATGCTGGCCAGGTGGGATGTGGCAGGCTGTGTATACACACACACACACACACACACACACACACACACACACACACAGGTCAGCGGGAGGGCAGATACACGAGGGGGGGCTTTAGGTTCTTTCACAACACAAAGATGCTGGGACACAGACACCATGAAGTTAGAGAAGATTTTTAAACAAAAAGCAAACATATTCACATAATCAGTCATGACTTTGGAATGATGCAGTTCACCTGAAACTAATTAGTTGAATAATATTTTTGAGATCCATTAAACTTAATCCGTTTAATGGAGCAAAAAATTGCATTTTTTTTTTTTAAACACTGGGTTTAGCTGACTTCGCCTCGGTGGAGAAATTCACTCTCAAAAAAATGCTTTCCCTTTTGTCAGTTTTGCTGTAAAGGATCTCAACATCCCTCTGACTACTCATAAAACCTGATAATTCATATAATGTCACAATTTGTCTGAGGGGAGTATTTATGAAATTTTGAAAACATTCTCAATAACAAAACTCCACAATAATAAAAAAAATAAAAACTGAATCATAACTGGAAAAATTCTAACAACTTGGTTAAAAAAAAAGAGGAAGAAGAGAGATTTCACATCTCCCATGTCCCCTCTCATCTGTCAATCACGTCAAACCTCTGCGGGGGAAGAATTTCAATTTCACACTCTGCTGGGGTGCGTAACACACATCACTTAAACACGAGTTCAGAAAGAGAGATGAGGCCGGCTGTTTAAAATATGGATCATCGTATGTGTTCATGTATCAGTAAACAATCCGTGACGAAAATATAACAGACACGTGTCAGAAAACGAAAACATTTACTGGTGAAAGATGAATTTCAACAAACTGGCACGAGCAGAATAATTCTATTTTTTCCTTTATCTTTAAAGATGCTGCAAATGATTTTCAATAATATATATATATATATATATATATATATATACACACACACACTGTAAAAATGAATGACTGCAACCACATAGAGGAGAACCCAGCAATAATGATCACAGGACTCAAAGGGTTTCACAAAACACAGCCACTAAGACAATACAACGATATAGATAAAGAAGATCAAACTGACTGTTAGAGCAACTGAATAAAAGCGGGTTTTAATATATATACATATATATATACACACATATATATATATACACATATATATATATGTATGTATATATATATATATATATATACATATATATACACACATATATATACATATATATGTATGTATATATATATATACACATATATGTATGTATATATACACATATATATGTATGTATGTATATATATATACATATATATACATATGTGTGTGTGTATATATATATGTATATATATAGGTGTATATATATGTATATATATGTGTATATATATGTGTATATATGTATATATATATATGTATATATATATTTTTATATATATATATATATATATATATATAAATGTATATATATATGAAAAATACAGAGTGATAAAAATAAATATCAGGTAAAATGTTGACTGCATTAAAAGAAAGTCTATAAAATGGAGCCGCTTCTCTGAAGGATCCAGGTTTTATTGGCAGTGCGGTTTTATGACCAACCTTCTCTGATAAGTGACGTTGCGCTTAACAAAAACGGTTTCATACTGTATGTAAAACATGAAGGCAAAAATCACGAGAATGAAAAAAAAATCAAAAAACAACTCAAGACTCCAATTGTGTAAAATCATCTCTGCTGAGCAAAAACAGTCTGGCTCTGTCTCTCACCAGAAAATTGTTCAAAGTAATGAGTGCTCAGTACTTTTTTGGTGTGATTTCCTGGTTAAATTTGGCCTAAACTATGTATTATTATACTGGAAACTCCTGTAGAATATTATGCACATTTTCCTTCCTTGCAAAAATTCTATGCGGAACGGATATGAGCTGTGTTAACAGGTGCATTTCTCTACATGCTAAATAAACCGGATCAAAGTTGCACTGTTCTCCTCCTCCAGACAAACGGATCTGCCAGTTTAAGCTGACCAAACCACTCGGGTTGGAACATGTGATTAAAAAAGAGGGAGAGAGAGAGAGAGAACATGACTGTGACCTGCTGTGCAAAACAAGCGGAGTGAGAGAAATAAAACGAGAGCTACGTGGTATAATACACTCCGTATGTTAAGAGTGTGATACGGAAATAGGCTCGTCTTTATTCATGAATCTCTTAGAGCACAATCAATGGACTGAGCGATACATAAAAGATGAGACAGAGTTTGACCTGTGCACCAAGGGGGCGGGGAAGTGTTCTGCATAGCCTGGACCTGGAGGAGATGGCGATTTAGGCTCTGTCAGGGTATCCTTTGAAGTTTTGGCGGATGAGGATGGGCTGCGGATCAGCTAAGCCCCCTCTCTACCCCTCCCACCCACACCCCCAAAGCCCCCAAGCTCTACTTGCAATGAGTCAGCAGCACTAGCGGGGCTGGCTGCCTGGCCAGCGTGATGCATAATCTCCACACTGGTGTTGCACAGATGCATTATTCAAACTTCAGCAGTGATTATCTCTCTTGCTTTGTACCATTTTTCACTACAGCATGACTTCACACTGATCTGATTTTGATGCTTATTTTGGACAAAGAAGGAATTTGTGGTGCAAGAGCTCATAACACACACACATACGCGTGCGCGCGCACACGCACGCACACACGCACACACACACCTTTAGCTGAAGATCAAGATCAGCACAGATTGCAAGTCGCACACACAGTTTGCACACTTTTGCCCGTCTGCCTTCATGAAGGTGATAAATAGAGGTGAGTCACAGCAGAGAGAAGATTAGACAGGCCGGGAAAAAGAGAGAATTATTGACGGAAAAGAGGGGGATTTAGAATCTGTGGTCCACGAGTCCTCTTCCCCTTTCCCTCACAATACACTCTTACACATGAACAGTGCTGAGTCAAGTAATAAAAGGTCACTTTGGAGTGACATTGTCCGGGAGACTATAAGTCTTCCGTGGCCACCTCTGACCACACTGGTTCTATCAGGGCTTATCCCATCACTATGAGGCCAGTCAGCTAACACAAGCAGCAGCAGCAGCGTCCCTGGAAACTTGAGGGCCAGAGCAGTGTGATACATAATGGATGAAGGAGTGCATGGAGTCAGATGTGAGCTTACTGAATCTCATCTATCTTCAGACTGAGGAAAAAAAACAAAAACAAAACAAAAACAACCAAATCACAAAAATAATTCCAGATTTTGTGTAAATCTTTGTTGATTAAACCAACCAGGACAACCAACTGAGTTTTTTTATTCTCTCAGAAAGCCTCTCAGGAAGGATTTCCAGATTTCCAGAGCGGAGGGTTAAAGACAAACACCGTCAGGCAGCTGTTGGTCACCGTGAATATGAATGCAACATATGCAAAAAAATGAAAGCAAGAGGTGCATGTAAACATACACATTTGCAAGGAGAGGAAGGTCGCGTACATTCATCTAGCATGACAATGAAGAACAAAAAACAAAAATCCTTATCCAGATGGTTCAAAACAAAACAAAAAACAAAAAAAAACATGCAGAACAATACAGGCTTCTTTAGCCCGCGTCACTGTGTTTGTTACTCTCACTTACTACGGCGCTTTGCTCGAATGTTTTCATTTAATCCACAATTTAATTTAATGCATCTCTTCTCACATGTTGAGATTAAGGCTGAATGCGTGCGGTCCCTGACGGAAAAAAAAAAGAAGTAAAATTGTCGCTGAGACACTTCAACAGTATTGTGTTTCCATCATAAGATTGAAACTGAGCTCACATAACAAGTCAAAGTTATACTAACTAAGGATACGCTGATTTGAGAATCTGGATTATGATATTCAAATACTGAAAAAACACATGCCAACATGAAATCTAAAAAAAATAACATTTATCTTCATTTGTTAAATGCATGGAAACTCCCAGAAATCATACATTTACTACATTTTTTCCCCTCATAACATCTTTTGAAAAAGAATCAGACCAACTGGTGCCAATATATTAAAAAAAAAGTCAGCGACATGGACCGATACAGATGCGGATGCTGATGTTGTGCATCACGAATCATAACTGAAGCAATTATATTTTTGCCACGCGAGCTTTTACTTGAAGTTGTTTCCATGTATAAAACTTTTCCATTATATATACAATATACAGCAATGGTTTATTGACATTGGAAGGTCTTCACTGCCTACAATCGGAACCGGCATCGGACCGAAAAGTCAAATTTAAAAAGTGCCATAAAATGATATATCAATGTTTATGGCTACAAATCCCATCAAATACAAACACAGATTCAGAGAAGTAACACTTGTTCCTGACCATCACATCATACTAAAGAACACCGGTGAGGTTACGTAGCTACGTAGAAAACAAGAATATTGATGAAAACGTCAAAAAAATTCCAGTGGAAAATGACGAAGAGCATCAGGATTGACAACGTGAGGATTTGTGTCTTCATATCACGCACGATGGGATGACGCGGCCCCACAATTCTGTGCGGTATCGGGGTGGACGGCCCCTCAGCTGGCTGCTCGGACCTCCGAAGGTTGGACTTAATGAATTCTCAGTGCTGTGTGTGATGTGAGAAACACACTGTGACGACAGCTCGTCATTTATAACAACGCAGGTGTCGGTGTGTGTACACAGACGTGCAAGAACCCTTGATGTAGGTTGGGAGCCGGTTTTGGAAAGATCAGCAAGTGCTTTAGTATCTCCTGCTGCCTCATGTGAAAAGTTTGCACTGGAACACACTCACAAGGTAATTGAGAGGTTTATGAGAAAACGCATTAATGTGCAGTTAAAAGAAGACAGCTTTAAGTAAAGCTGCTAAACAGGTGTTGAGGGATGTTCTTCGACCGCAGGGTGTTCTGATAAAAAGGAAAAAAAGGTGCCGTGTGTTGTTGTGAAGATTGTCACAACGTGTGATTCAAGCAGAGAGTAAACAGGAAATGTTCTGATGGAGTTCTTGTCCTTTTTTGTCCTGCCTCATATTTGAGTTCTTCCACCTCTGCAGATGGTAAAAGCAGCGCAGGAAGGTACAAACTGAGATGTGACATCTTTTTGTGGTTGTCTCTCTAAGCACGCTTGTCTTCCTGACATCTTTGTCAGTTCTTATTAGAACGCTGCAGGTTCCATCTTAGAACACGTGGAAACAAACAACAACAAAAAAGCCATCAGATATGAGCGGTGAGTTTGGCGTCGAGCAGGAAGGCCTGTGGTGCTGACGTAGGAGGAGCGCGAAGGAGTCATATGGTACATTATGTCTGACTGCGTTAATGTTACTGAGCCCCAAACAAATGCACACCAAATATGACATTTAGGGGATTAGAAGTTGTTCTGCGAGTGCTCAGTCTAATCCCTCCCACTCCTACAGTCTCCTCTCACTCATCCTCAGCTGCTGGTCGACATTTTCAACGTTACGCTCATCTTCAGCCCTCTGTCGTTGGGATTCTTTCAGGATTCACAGAAATTATTGATGGTACACTTTAGGCCGAATGTTGATATAAACCACACAGACTATCGTCAAACTGCCTATCGTGGATTTGTTTTGGAACATTCAGAATTGTTGACGACAAACTTTGTTGTATTTCTCTGTCAGGGCTGAAAATCTAATTCCGGTTCAAGTGTGTGTTTTTTTTTTTTTTTTACAGTTTGATGTGATCGTCCAGCCTATTGCTTTGTAGCCCCTCAGTTCTGGGTTCTGATCCTGACCAGACCACTTCAGCTGCTGCCCCCTCCTCCCAGAAAGCCCACTCTCATTTGATTGGCTGGCCCCGTGAAGCCTGCTGAGGGGCATCAACCCCCCGTACTACCCAGCACACCTGTGCCAAGACATCCATAACAAACTAACACCAGCTCGACTTGAATCCAATTGCACACATTTATCTTTAAATTAGAAACTTAAGACACCTTTATTAGGACATTGTAACGTTATATAAGACAGGAAATGCATTTATACATTTAGATCTCCAACAAGAAACAACCAGCTAATAAGTTAAAGCTCATTTACATGTATAAAAATGAAGACGTCACAGGCCATGTTTCAGTATAATGGCACCATATAAAACCACTAGGGGGCAGTTCAGGGTCAAAAGTTACTGACAACAGGAAAAACATGCAGTGGTGGAGGAGGAGATCTTGATAATGTAGAGAAGGAGAGAGAAAAAGTAGTTTGGTAGATGGTAAAAATATTTGATCAAAAGAAAGTTGTTCCACAAGTTATTGAGATTCTCATTGCTTCAGTCAAACATTTGCTGGTCGACACTCAGAAATCTAAATATCTCGTGATAATGAAATCCCGACGGCTGCATTTTCAAGTACGATTCTGGATGTAGTCGGGAAAATAACCAGCGGATTATTGGATGATGATGAACATAATTTGACAACGGTGGATGTCTGCTCCTTCACCCAGGATGAACCCGCATAGCCCCGAACGCCATGAAAGCGCTGCCGTCTTGCTTCCTGACAGCGGCCACGTGATTTTCTGTCATTTTCACAAAAGAGCAGACGAAGGCTGCGGTCCAGGCTCGTCTGCTGAGCATCAGTCTGCCTTTGTGTTCCAACAACGCAAAACTTAACCGCCTTCCACAACATTTTTAACTTCCTTTCCAGATTTTAAAGACTCATCTCAGATGATTTTTCAATCTGTATGAGCAGATGATTTTCTGGGCTTTATAATAACAACAAGGTCAGGTACAGAAGACGAGACCAGTTCTCACACCCGCGCGCTCTTTAATTTAATTATAGTCTGAAGGGTAAATTGAGGTTAGGGTTTACACAACACTAAACATCTATAAATATTTCATAAGGTTCTTCCTCGTGTTGATTGCCTCCTCTTATTTTCCGGACACATTTCCAGTGAAAACGCAACACAGTCTAATAAATACATATTCCGCAGGGAAGGTTTTCCTGGGGGCTTCAGATTGAGCAGGCGAACGCGGAGAGTGCTCCGTTAATAGACAGTCTTGTCACAGCTCTGGTCCATCTGCACTCCTCTGTCTCGCTCCCCATTCATAACTGTCGCTCTTATCTCCTCTCTACTGCTCTCTTTCCAAGAATATTACTTCCACAGCCTTATTTGTGATCTTTTTCCACTCTCTTTTGTTCCTCTCTCATGGATAGTTTTTTTTCCCCTCCGTCTTCACATTTTGTCCCCCTGGAGACCCCCCTCTCTCTCTCTCTCTCTCTCTCTCTCTCTGCTTCTTCTACTACTGCTCCTTCTCCTTCTCCTTCTTCTCCTCTCACTCGTTCGCTCTTCACCGCTCAATCAGAATAATAGCAGTGATCTAGCTCAACATTCTCTATGGCCAGAGGGCAAATTTTTCCGACCTGGTGAGGAATCAGGCTTTTTTTTTCTTTTTTTTTTAATTGTTATTTTTTGCTTTACTGTAACAAGACGCTGCTGTAATAATAACAAGAAATCTGATTAACACAGTACGTTTGCAGCAGCAGGAGGTGATAGTAAAGCAATAACAATGGAATCATGACCAAAACTGTGTGTGTATGCGCTCTTGTACTTACTACATCGTGGGGACCAGAATGTGGTTTTTTTCTTAGCCGAGTGAGGAGATTTTTAGAAAGTGAGGGCATTTTAACTGGTACTCACATCTCCAAAGGGCTGTTTGAGGGTGAGAATCAGGTTATGGTTAGGGTTAGGGTTAGGGTCAGGGTCAGGGTTAGGTTACGGTCAGGGTCAGGCTACGGTCAGGGTTAGGTTACGGTCAGGGTTAGGTTACGGTCAGGGTCAGGGTCAGGGTCAGGGTCAGGGTCAGGGTAAGGCATTTAGTTGCAATGGGTAGAGTAAGGCTAAGGGGCTAGGTCTTCAAAAAGCACAAGGGTGTGTGTGTGTGTGTGTGTGTGTGCGCGCGCACGTGTGTACAGATACAGAAACATGCACGCACACTCTCTGCATCAAATCTATACACATTTAAGTCATAAATGGAAGCTGCAGATCCTGGCTGAATTCTGAAGACGCATCTAGAACATTAGCGTTATTAGCCGCAGCCTCCTTGGCGTGGTGTTTTCTGGTTTCTGTGGATCGCTACTGCTGTTTATTTATTATGTGGATGTGGCAATGAAATGGACGGAAAAAGAAAAAGCTGTTTCTTCAAGCGTAAAATGGAAATGATGGTAGAAGTGGAGTGGCGGAGGGAAGAAGTACGCCAACACTATGAAATCAATAACTTTGGATCCCGGATGGAATCTGAACTTCAAGGACGAGTCGAACCAATCCTCCCCACTCTGAGTTAGATGAGCTCATTCATGCTTACGCTGATAAGGTCCACCAACGGTACCAAAGCTGCCATTTCTGCCATAACACGCTGTCATTACGCTTCATGTGCTGCTTATTCAACACTCACAACACTGTACCTCACAGGTCTCCCGGTTGAGCCTGTTGTGATGGAACATTTGTACATCTAACAAAATGATCCGCGCACTTTTCAATCGTACGAATGTCCAGTCTATACTGAAAAAACATGTACATCTGAATTTGAAAAGTTATCATTAAAATAAGGGTCATCAGCGTGACGCTGGTAAGATTAAAAAAAAAAAAAAAAAGACCGCTATCTGCCGAAACCGACGACGTGCCCATATTTTCCTGCCTTCCAAATATTTTAAGATAGTTGTGACAAGACTGTAAAAAAACAAAAACAAAACAATAGTTGTTAGGTTAAATTTAAATAGAAGAATACATAAGCTCATGTTTCACAATTACGTGGGTTATATACAAATGACTGCATATGCTTTATATATCTATAAGTAGGAAGTGGGATTTAAAACAGCCTGTACAGCCACAATCACTTCTGGTATAGAAGTGATTGTGGCTGACATATTTTCATTCAAAATACATAAAAAAAAAGAACTGTAAAAAAAAAAAAAAAAGTCATATACTCTCACCATTAGCATGAATATTCATGATTCTTCATAATATTCCTATAATAACATTGCATAAATTCCCACTTGTTTTCCGCCACTTCTGCTTCATTGGCAGTCAGAAACTGCATGTACCCACGCTGGTGTCAAGTATAACATACAAGTACTGCACATTCCAGTTTTGTTTTTTTCCCTTATGGTACAAATCCAAATTTTCTGTGCTACAAACATCCCTTACATGTTTTTGTGCGTACACAGCACAGCTCCTGTGTCCTGTGCCCCCAGGCTCATGTAGAGGTTGGCCGTCGACTGTGAATGATTGACTGTGATGTGTGGGGGTGTGTGTGTGTGTGTGTGTGTGGGGGGGGGGGGGCATGTAAATAGCAGTTAAAGAGAGGGAGAGTGTGCTCAGTGATTAAGTGGAAACACAATTGGGGAGGGGGGGGGGGCCTAATCAATGCGAACTAATCCTGTGCCAATTAAGACAGCGTGCTTCAACGCCCCAGACCCAATCCAATTCCATTCAGAGTTCTCGCTGTGAACATGATTGAAAGTTCAAGAAAGAAACCTGACAAATGAGAGAAGTTATTTGCTTTTTTTTCTTGGTGTTTAAAAGTGCATTGATTGTGGGTCGGACTTACGGAGTCCCAACGTTTCAGCCTCGTAACTCAATGCTCTGAAGCAGGACAGAGATGACGATCGTCTTCACTTTGTCTTTCTGCGTTAACCCTCTTTTCCCCCCTTCATCTTATTTCATGACTTATATCATGACCTCCATCTTGAACACAGAATCTGTGTGCAAAATCCGCCCACCGCCCCCATCCCCCACCTCAGCACACACAAAACAAAATTTTATTCCTCACACAGATACCAACACGATGGGGGTGTGTTTTAGCCCGAAGCAAAAGACAGACAGCACGAGAGGTGAGAGAAAGTGTGTGATTGTACACATTTAACAATTCAGAGTGGTTAAAGGCAACAGCTGGCGTAGTGACACAGGGAGTTGGATATCACACTACACGGCTTTGATCGCTGAGACAGTTGAAGAGCAGGTTGTAAATAAATATTGGCTTCCAACATTACAGGTTGACAAGCCATCTGTAGGTCCCGTTTGTTTTGCTGTTTTTTTTCCAAGAGTAAGCTTGTGTTTCCGCATATTTTTTACATACGTTTGACGTATCAGGTGCAACAACCGTGTCACCTTCAATGTTCTCTACTGTATCTGAGGGAAATCCGTGTCAAAAAACCTACCTGGTCTGTCGTACTTTTATTTTAGAAGCAACATTTTTGCCGCGGATGTGAAAAGAAGAAAAGGTATTTGGTTTGTGACAGATAATCATGTGACTCTCCACATTTAGAAGGGAAAGAGAAAAAAAAAAGAAAAAAAAAGACCAAGGGGTATTTGACACCGAAGTGAAGGAGAAAACTGTTAATCAAATGCAAGTCTGGCCACAGCGTGACCACAGATATTGAAGAGGACATCAACTGTGAGGTGAACCTGCCAGGATTTCCTGTAGGTCCTACAACAAAAAGATAAATGCAGTATAAGTCGCAAGATAACACACACGGTCGTGAAATCGTGATCTTTCTGGGATACCAACCAAATGACGACTAAACCTAAACCTCTAAACCAAAATGCTAATCACAAATATTGGATAATGTATATAAAAAGAGAGAAAAAAAAACTTCTGATATTCTGGTCCTCATTGCAGGGGATTAATGTTGATTTATGAATCAATTTATGATTCTTGTATTAAGCATTCAGATACTGACGCTCTCTGAGGGAGAGGTGGAGGGGGTGCTACCTCCGAGTCAATGGTAGCTAGCCGCTAACACCAGCTCAGTTCTTCTACTAACACACACACACAACTAATACAGAGCAACATGGCCACTCAGGAGACCTTGGGTCAAAACAATCAAACTCAACTGCTGTGCTGCCAAAATATAAATGAAGATTCTGTCACTGCATATTTAACACCTAAGATGTGAATCACTCTTTGCTTATAAAATGAGATTGTTTGCAACTCTGGCCGCCATGTTGGACATAAGCGAAAACACTTCCTGACTACACAATGACCTCATCCTGAAAATCTGTAGGAACATGAGCTGACGGCTGAACTTAACTTTTCATAAGAAATCAAAAACAATCATATCATGACTTGCCTTTAAGTTACAAATACAACCAAGTGGTTATTTGGAAACCTTGAATTCACTGGTTTTTCTTGGCTAAATTAGTTTACAGTATTACGTAACTCAAGGCTTGAATTAATTGACAGGAATGTGTACATAAGGAATAAATCAAGCCTGATAAGAACAGCAGCAGCTGACAGGATGCCTACCAGAGTCTGAGGAGAGAACACGAACACACACACACACACACACACACACACACACACACACACACACACACACACACACACACACACACACCATTACTGAGCCAAAAAGTGTACTCGGCTCTATCTAGAGTGCAGGGCAACAAGCAGAACCTATAACACACACTGTTAAACCCTCACGTAGACCAGATAAGAAGGAGGGACACACGAGCCTCGTGTCACCCGCAGAAGGAAGACTGAGACAGCTGAGGGACAGATGCACGGAACAGCTCGGAGAACCGACAAAGGAACGAACAGATTAACAGAAAATAGGAGGGGGAGAGAAAAGAGAGAGAGAGAGAGAGAGAGAGAGAGGGAACATATTGGAGATAAAACGAGGATTGTGTGACATTTGTAGGAGAGATTTAGCCCAGAGTTTTAGGGGGAAAAAAGGGGGAAATCTAAAGACACGAGCTGTTGCAAGCGGATGATGAAATAGTAAAAAAAAAGAATTTAATTGCAGGCTAATAGAGCAGAAAAGTCTAAATATTAAGTGTTTCCCCTCAGAATTATTTGCCATGCTAACATATTTAAATTCCAAATAAAGCTATAAACCTGGTCAGTGAAAACATTATTGAACACACGGGACCCGACAGCAGCGTCTGACAATTCATTCACACTTAAACAATCAAGTTGAAGACATCGGATTTCTTTATCGACCGCTTTTCCCAACAGCCGTCTAAACTAATAAAGCACGCCGACAGTTGATCTATATTTATTTAATCACTATATATCTACTGCATTAATCTAAGGAGAACACAATGAGCAGAACCTGTCGAACACATGACCTCCATCTACTCTACGTCTCTCCACAGGTAACAAGAATCCATTATTCCCTCGAATTCATTATTTTTCTGACATTGCTAACTGGCCTCATAAGCTCACAACATGCGAGGACGGTTTTGATGCAAGTCCAAATTACAATTTGACAGTTTTAGCTGATAAGTGGAACTAAATTCAATTTATGACAGAGAGGAACATACCAGGTAAGGTCATTTAAGAAGACACTAACACTTTCTCCACTCCTGTCTCTCTTTCACCAGAGTTGGTTGAGGCAGATGGCCGCCCCAGCCCGGGACCCTTAACAAGATGAGCAGTAGAAGATGGATGGATGGATGCTCTTTTTTATAGTGTCATGAGATAACTTTTGCTTATACAAACTATATAAATTTGGACTTTTTGCAATGCAAAACATCCACTTTTGATACTTCTCTCATGCAGGATGATATTTGGTTTCTGGAGATATTTTGCGTGATTTGTTAAATCTCTACCACGGAGGGCAATTTGGGGCAAGAATTCTCTGTAAGGTTTATGACCAAATATAAGGCACCATTCCAGCCTCAGATGTCCCCAGACAATGAAAGGCGGAGATCTTCAACATCTGGTCTTGCCAGAAGAGCCTAACAGTTTTTGCCACATAACCCCCCCATCTGGAATCTGGCATCACGTGGAGCCTCACCACGGCAGCAGGGCATAGGTACTGGCTCAAAGCTAAAGTGTTTCCCAGAATGAAGCCTACATTTCCCATGAGCACCATCACCTTGAAGAAATTGATCCGCCTGACTGCCACAGAAGCACTTGTTTAGTTTCAGGATGAAATGGGATAATTTATGTCATTATTAATATCCAAAAACGGCAATACCCTGATTTGCTCTGATATTTTTCACTGAAACAGCATCACCCCTTACACACTCGTCATACACACCCTTGCCCTTGTTTTGTATGCAACTGTGTTAAAACAGCATTTTTTCCCAATATGCCTCACGCACCAAAGCATCTAATTCCACATTTATTTGACAAAGTGAAGCGCTGAGATACTTGTGCTGGCTACAAGTGTATCGAGGAGACTCATTAGTGTAAAAACCCGCCCATTTGAAATTCACACAAGCTATCAGTGAGTTGACAGCTCCGGAGCGTTTGTTGCTGCCGACGACCCTCAACCCATAAAGATAAAAGATGGCGCTGGCATTAACACAGCGGCAAATGTAAACATTCATTTGCACGCAAACGAACCCCTTTTCCATCTGTCTGACACTCTAGCGCTCCCGTAAGGAGCGTAGCCAGTCATTACACCATTTGTGAACACACACACACAATATGCAACCTTCCATTAACTTGTCAGTTAGAGTGGAATTGTTCTAAACAGCGTGTGGGTTCTGCAAATAATGCCATTACATAAGAAGAGCAGCTGTAAGACGGGAAGGCTGGGTTCTCTTAAAGAGTTAAACGCCCCGATGTGAGATCTGCGGTAGAAAATCAAGTCTGTTATTCGGTATAAGCAG